>NW_025535019.1:0-127917 GCF_020615455.1 Coregonus clupeaformis
CTGCAGGATTTTAATCCCCTTTTACTAATGGTTTTCTTTGAGACTGTGGTCCCAGCTCTCTTCAGGTCATTGACCTTCCTCATGATCATTGATGCCCCACGAGGTGAGATCTTGCATGGAGCCCCCAGACCGTGGGTGATTGACCGTCATCTTGAACTTTTTCCATTTTCTAATAATTGCGCCAACAGTTGTTGCCTTCTCACCAAGCTGCTTGCCTATTGTCCTGTAGCCCATCCCAGCCTATATATTTATATAGATTGCATTTAGATTACTGTTATTCGGGTTGTTAATTGGATTTGTTCTGACATTTCTTAATTTTTTATTTGTATTATTATTATTTGTGTACCTTTTTGACATTATACTGCATTGTAACATAAGCATTTCAGAATAATATCTGCTAAACATTACACTTTGACATACGCACACACACACACACACACACACACACACACACACACACACACACACACACACACACACACACACACACACACACACACACACACACACACACACACACACACACACACACACACACACACACACACACACACACACACAGTCTTGTACAACTAATCTTGCAGACGACACAACAGTCGTAGGCTTGATTACCAACAATGACGAGACAGCCTACAGGGAGGAGGTGAGGGCTCTGGAAGTGTGGTGCCAGGAAAATAACCTCTCACTCAAAGTCAACAAAACAAAGGAGATGATCGTGGACTTCAGGAAACAGCACCACCCGCAACAGCAGGGGCTCTCCAGAGGGTGGTGCGGTCTACCCAACGCATCACCGGGGGCAAACTACCTGCCCTCCAGCATACCTACAGCACCCGATGTCACAGGAAGGCCAAAAAGATCATCAAGGACATCAACCATCCGAGCCACTGCCTGTTCACCCTGCTATCATCCAGAAGGCGAGGTCAGCACAGGTGCATCAAAGCTGGGACAGAGAGACTGAAAAACTGCTTCTATCTCAAGGCCATCAGACCGTTAAATAGCCATCACTAGCCGGCTACAACCCGGTTACTCAACCCTGCACCTTAGAGGCTGCTGCCCTATATACATAGATTAGAAATCACTGGCCACTTTAATAAATTGAACAATAGTCACTTCAATGATGTTTACATATCTTGCATTACTCATCTCATATGTATACATTGTATTCTATACTATTCTACTGTATCTTGGGCTCCCGAGTGGCGCAGCGGTCTAAGGCACTGCGTCTCAGTGCTTGAGGTGTCACTACAGGCCCCCTGGTTCGAATCCAGGCTGTATCACAACCGGCCGTGATTGGGAGTCCCACAGGGCGGCGCACAATTGGCCCAGCTCGTCTGGGTTTGGCCGGTGTAGGCCGTCATTGTAAATAAGAATTTGTTCTTAACTGACTTGCCTAGTTAAATAAATAAAAATCTTAGTCTATGCCACTCTGATAATGACATTTCTTCGTCCTTATATGTATTTATATATTCTTAATTCCATTGCTTTATTTAGATTTATGTGTATTGGGTATATGTTATGAAATTGTTAGATATGACTTGTTAGATATTACTGCACTGTCAGAGCTAGGAACACAAGCATTTCGCTACACCAGCAATAACATCTGCTAAACACGTGTATGTGACCAATAACATTTTATTTTATTTTATTTTATTTTATTTGAACCTTGTGGGGACACACAATTCAGTCCCATTCAAATTGCTATTTTCCCTAAACCTAACCCTAACCTTAACCTAAAAACCTAACCTTAACCCTAACTTTAACCTAAAAACCTAACCTTAACCCTAACCCTAAACCTAACCGTAGCTCCTAACCCTAACCCTAACCCTAAACCTAAACCTAACCCTAACTCCTAACCCTAACCCTAAACCTAACTCCTAGCTCCTAACCCCAACCCTAACCCTAACCCTAGCTCCTAACCCTAACCCTAAACCTAACCCTAGCTCCTAACCTTAACCCTAAAACTAACCCTAGCTCCTAACCCTAACCCTAAACCTAACCCTAGCTCCTAACCTTAACCCTAAAACTAACCCTAGTTCCTAACCCTAACCCTAAAACTAACCCTAGCTCCTAACCCTAACCCTAAAACTAACCCTAGCTCCTAACCCTAACCCTAAAACTAACCCTAGCTCCTAACCCTAACCCTAAAACTAACCCTAGCTCCTAACCCTAACCCTAAACCTAACCCTATCTCCTAGCTCCTAACCCTATCTCCTAGCTCCTAAACCTAACCCTAGCTCTTAACCCTTATCGTAATTCTAACCTTAACACTAATTATATCCTTAACCTTAAACCCCCTAGAAATAGCATTTGACCTCGTGGGGACTTCTGTTCCCTACAAGAATAGATAAACACGTCCACACACACACACACACACACACACACACACACACACACACACACACACACACACACACACACACACACACACACACAGACACAATACAACACCATCATCAGAGCTAACCTCAGAGGCCTTTAATGTAAGACTCAGAATCAGTTTTCCATCTCGAGCTCCAGATTACATTTTAATAGATTCTCTGCAGAGACTCCTTGGCTTGCCGCTCCTCTCTGATCCCACCGTGGCATTCTGAACCCACTTAGAAACTACAAATAGCTTCTATGACCAGGTACTTCAGAAACATTCCCTACTTTTAGTATTCAAAACCGCAAAGGCAGACCAATACTTTAGCCAGTAACTTTGGCCAGATTCACAACTAGTAAATGTCAGTCATGAATTTAACTGAGAACAGTCATCGGTTAACTGAGGACCAAGCTTAGATGTCATGTAGGGTAACATTTAGGTAACATTTCACTATTACCAAAACAGGATACAAGTGGGAAATATAAAGATCCAGTCCATTAAAAAAATTGGAATCCCCTTACACTTCAGTGTTGTGATGCTAAAATTCTAGCAAAATGTATAGCGCATAGAATTGAATTAAAAAGGTATTGTCGTATATTATTCATTCTAATCAGACAGGTTTTTACATGGAAGATACATTGGAGATAATATAAAGGCAAGTACTGGAAACAATAGAACACTATGGAAAATAATAATATATATATATATATATATATATATATATATATATATATATATATATATATATATATATATATTATTAAAAAGAGGAAAAATAACAAAAGACAAAAAAATAAGACAAAAAATAAAAATTGTAAAGTGGTTATCCCACTGGCTATAAGGTGAATGCACCTATTTGCAAGTCGCTCTGGATAAGAGCGTCTGCTAAATGATGTAAATGTAAATGTAAAAAAATGTAATGAAAAATCTGGGAAACCAGGCCTGCTATTCATAGCGGACTTTGAAAAGGCATTTGATCAAGTACGACTGGAGTTTATATATAAATATATATATCTCCCGAGTGGCGCAGTGGTCTAAGGCACTGCATCGCAGTGCTAGCTGTGCCACTAGAGATCCTGGTTCGAATCCAGGCTCTGCCATAGCTGGCCGTGACCGGGAGACCCACAATTGGCACAGCGTCGTCCAGGGTAGGGGGAGGGAATGGCCGGCAGGGATGTAGCTCAGTTGGTAGAGGATGGTGTTTGCAATGCCAGGGTTGTGGGTTCAATTCCTATGGGGGGCCAGTATAAAATAATAATAATGTATGTTGAGTCGCTCTGGATAAGAGCGTCTGCTAAATGACTGAAATGTAATAAATGCCTGGTGCATTTAAATTTTGGAGAATCTCTTATAAAATGGGTTAAAATCTGTATAGTAACCCTAGGTGTAAAATAGTAAATAATGGCTATTTCTCAGAAAGTTTTAAACTGTCAAGAGGAGTAAAACAAGGTTGTCCACTATCGGGCGTATCTATTTATTATGGCCATAGAAATGTTAGCTATTAAAATCAGATCCAACAATAATATCAAGGGATTAGAAATCCAGGGCTTAAAAATAAAGGTGTCATTGTACGCTGAACATTCATGTTTTCTTTTAAATCCACAACTTGAATCCCTCCACAGCCTCATAGAGGATCTAGATACATGTTCTAACCTCTCTGGATTTCAACCAAATTATGATAAATGTACTATATTACGTTTTGGATCACTAAAACATACAATTTTTACATTACCATGTAGTTTACCAATAAAATGGTCTGATGGTGATGTGGATATACTCGGAATACATATCCCAAAGGAAATAAATGATCTCACTCCAATACATTTTAATAGAAAGTTAGCAAAAATAGATAAGATCTTGCTACCATGGAAAGGTAAATACCTGTCTATTTGTGGAAAAATCACCCTGATTAAGTCTTTAGTATCATCCCAGTTTACCTATTTGCTTATGGTCTTGCCTACGCCTTAGCAACAGTTTTTTAAATGATATGAGAAAAAAAGATTCCATTTTATTTGGAACGGCAAGCCAGACAAAATGAAACAGGCCTATTTATATAATGAACATGAATTCGGAGGACAGAAATTATTAAATATTAAAGCATTAGACCTATCATTAAAACCTTCAGTCATACAAAAGTTATACTTAAATCCGAACTGGTTCTCTAGCAAATTAGTAAGAATGTCTCCCCCATGTTCAATAATGGCCTTTTTCCCTTTATTCAGATTACAACCTCTCACTTTCAGTTATTTGAAAAGGAAATAATCTCCCAAATATCACTATTTCTAAAACAAGCCATATAAAGTTGGTTGCAATTTCAATTTAATCCTCCAGAAATGACAGAACAAATAATGCAACAAATATTGTGGTTAAACTCAAATATACTAATTGTATTTTGGATTTGTGGTTAAACTCAAATATACTAATATTTTTGGATTTGTTTTTTAAAGGTATAATCCTCGTAAATGATATCATCGGTAGGACTGGTGGAGTTATGTCGCACATGCAGCTAACAAAAATCTATGGAAATGTCTGCTCTACCCAAAATTACAACCAAATAATTGCAGCATTACCACAAAAATGGAAGAGGAAAGTGGAAGGGGGAAAAAGTAAGGAACTTGTCTGTCGGCCGCATTAAAGAACATAATTGGTTAAAGAAAATTGTGATAAATAAAAAAGTATACTAGTTTCATTTAAGGACCAAAGGATTGACAGCCGTCCCAAAATAGTTGCAAAATAGTTGGGAAGAGATTTTTGACGTATCGATTCCATAGCATAGTGTTTATGAACTGATACGCAAAACTTAGAATTTTTCAATTTAAATGATTATACAAATGTCTTGCTACCAATACAATGTAATTTATATGGGGGATACAATCTTCACAGCTCTGCAGATTTAGCTGCGAAGATACAGAATCATTAGATCATTTGTTTTGGTTCTGTCCATTTGTAGCTTGTTTTTGGTCACAGGTCCAGGAATGGCTGAAGGATTGCAATATTTACCTGGAGCTAACCCTGCAGATAGCACTACTGGGTGATCTGAAAAGTCATTGTCAATCGATCAATAATATAATAATACTTTTAGCAAAAATGTTTATTTTCTATTTACAATCAGTAGAAACAATGAGAATAGAAAGGTTCAGAACTTTTGTGAAACATCACAGTACAGTTGAAAAATATATGGCAAATAGAAATCCAATATGGATGGTATTAAGAGATAGATGGGTGGTATTGAATGGAGTTGAAGGATGGGACTAATAACAACTAATAACTACTAATAACAACAAGATAACTCATGTAAAGCATACTGTGTCCATAATAAGTATATAGGTTATAGGTTGAGAGCTTTTGTGAAAGAGCACAGTTAGAAAGATCTGGCATACAGAAGCAAACCGGATGGACATCATGAAAATGATCAGAGAGGTTGAGGGTAGAGGAAGTTCAGGAGTAAAAACAAACAAAATAGAATTATTGTAAAATTGACTGTGTCCAAAAAATGTATATAGTATGTATAAGCTGAAAGTAGAGGCCTAAGCATTGTTGTTCACTAGTTTACTCCAATTAGGGAAGGGGTGGTGGGGTTGGAAAGTAATAAAGGGAAATATATTTTTAAAAAGGATATGTATGTGTATTTATGTATATGTACAGTTGTAGTCGGAAGTTTACATACACTTTGGTTGGAGTCATTAAAACTCATTTTCCAACCACTCCACAAATGTCTTGTTAACAAACTATAGTTTTGGCAAGTCGGTTAGGACATCTACTTTGTGCATGACACAAGTAATTTGTCCAACAATTGTTTACCGACAGATTATTTCACTTATTACAATTCCAGTGGGTCAGAAGTTTACATACACTAAGTTGACTGTGCCTTTAAACAGCTTGGAAAATTCCAGAAAATGATGTCATGGCTTTAGAAGGTTCTGATAGGCTAATTGACATAATTTGAGTCAATTGGAGGTGTACCTGTGGATGTATTTCAAGGCCTACCTTCAAACTCAGTGCCTCTTTGCTTCACATCATGGGAAAATCAAATAAATCAGCCAAGACCTCAGAAAATAAATTGTAGACCTCCACAAGTCTGGTTCATCCTTGGGAGCAATTTCCAAACGCCTGAAGGTACCACGTTCATCTGTTCAAACAATAGTACGCAAGTATAAACACCATGGGACCAAGCAGCCGTCATACCGCTCAGGAAGGAGAGGTGTTCTGTCTCCTAGAGATTAATGTACTTTGGTGCGAAAAGTGCAAATCAATCCCAGAACAACAGCAAAGTACCTTGTGATGATGCTGGAGGAAACAGGTACAAAAGTATCTATATCGACAGTAAAACGAGTCCTATATCGACATAACCTGAAAGGCCGCTCAGCAAGGAAGAAGCCATTGCTCCAAAACCGTCATAAAAAAGACAGACTACGGTTTGCAACTGCACATGGGGACAAAGATCGTACTTTTTGGAGAAATGTCTTCTGGTCTGATGAAACAAAAATAGAACTGTTTGGCCATAATGACCATAGTTATGTTTGGAGGAAAAAGGGGGAGCTTGCGAGCCGAAGAACACCATCCCAACCGTGAAGCACGGGGGTGGCAGCATCATGCTGTGGGGGTGCTTGGCTGCAGGAGGGACTGGTGCACTTCACAAAATAGATGGCATCATGAGGAAGGAAAATTATGTGGATATATTGAAGCAACATCTCAAGACATCAGTCAGGAAGTTAAAGCTTGGTCGCAAAAGGGTCTTCCAAATGGACAATGACCCAAAGCAGACTTTAAAAGTTGTGGCAAAATGGCTTAAGAACAACAAAGTCAAGGTATTGGAGTGGCCATCACAAAGCCCTGACTTCAATCCTATAGAAAATGTGTGGGCAGAACTGAAAAAAGCGTGTGCGAGCAAGGAGGCCTACAAACCTGATTCAGTTACACCAGCTCTGTCAGGAGGAATGGGTCAAAATTCACCCAACTTATTGTGGGAAGCTTGTGGAAGCTACCCGAAATGTTTGACCCAAGTTAAACAATTTAAAGGCAATGCTACCAAATACTATTTGAGTGTATATAATCTTCTGACCCACTGGGAATGTGATGAAAGAAATAAAAGTTGAAATAAATCATTCTCTCTATTATTATTCTGACATTTCACATTCTTAAAATACAGTTGTGATCCTAACTGATCTAAAACAGGACATTTTTACTAGGATTAAATGTCAGGAATTGTGAAAAACTGAGTTTAAATGTATTTGGCTAAGGTGTATGTAAACTTCCGACTTCAACTGTATATATTTGCGAGAAAAAACAACATATGGGGGATTGGAAGTGATGCAGACAATTACATTGATGGAAGTTACCATCTATCTGCAATATACCCCCCCCCCCCCCCTCCAAAAAAAAAATGCCGTCAGTTACACGATTATACAATTATGGTGCCAGCCTTAATGTCAAGTTTGGCGGTGGTAGGTGCGACAAAGACTCAGTCAAAAGATATTGGTCAAGAGACTCTGTCACGAGTTACAAAGCCAGAACCCAGAAGCAGACCAGGACAAGGTAAGTTGAAACGAAGGTGAGTGTTTATTTACAAATTCAAGAGTGATGCTGAATAATCCAGGGAACAGGGCGGGCGGCGTTGATTAGTTGTTGGGGGTGCAGTGGTTGATCCCATCATGGCTCGGCAGCCGCCGACCACCAGGCAGAGGTTGGATGAAGGTTCCGGACGAGTGACTGCAGATGGAACAAAACGGAGGTAAGTAAACAACAAACCAACAAGGTGCAAAAACAACAAAACTAACGCTAAGCTCTAAGACTGATACTCTGGTAAACCTACTGTTCATGGCTAACGATCCGGCAGGGAATGGATGTTAGGCCAGAGCCTAAGAAGGGTGATGATCAGGACCAGGTGTGCAGATTGCTGATGGGATGCAGGTGCGGAAATCAAGAGAGCTCCCCGGAGGCGTTCCAGAACCCTCGGGAAACTGGAGATCACGAGCAGAAAAACTAGTCCACAGACAGGACCCGACTCAGACTGCCGGGATCGTTACAGTACCCCCCCTCCGACGACGCCACCGGGCGGACTCCCCGGAGCGCCAGGATGGAGGCGGTAGAAGTCACGGATGAGGTCAGCATCTAGGATCTGTCGCCGCGGAATCCAACTCCTCTCTTCAGGACCATACCCCTCCCAGTCCACGAGATACTGGAAACCCCGGCCCCGCCGTCTGGAATCCATGATGCGTCGCACCGTGTAGGCAGGACCACCTCCGATCATCCGAGGAGGAGGAGGAGGAGGCGGAGGAGGCAACAGAGGACTGAGGAAAACAGGCTTGAGGCAGGAGACATGAAAGGTGGGATGGACTCTGAGCGTCCTCGGTAGTTTGAGTCGAACTGCCACTGGATTGATCACCTTCTCCACCACAAACGGACCAATGAACTTCGGTAACAACTTCCCTAGACTCAGTCCGTAACGGAAGATCCCGTGTGGCCAACCAGACCCTATCTCCGATGGTATAGGTGGGAGGCGGGGATCCGGCGACGATTCGCCTGGAGCTGATACCGGTCCGAAACTCTAAGGAGTGCCTTTCTGGCCCGATGCCAGGTCCGGTGGCAACGACGAATATGGGCCTGAACAGAGGGCACTGAGAGCTCCTTCTCCTGAGAAGGGAACAAGGGAGGTTGGTAGCCATACAGGCACTGGAAGGGAGACATCCCAGTGGCAGATGTAGGGAGAGTATTGTGGGCATACTCAACCCAAGGCAACTGAGAGACCCAGGAGGTGGGGTTGGAAGAGACCAGGCAGCGTAGCGTGGATTCCATCTTCTGGTTGGCTCTCTCCGCCTGACCATTGGATTGGGGGTGAAAACCAGATGTGAGACTGACTGTAGCTCCAATGGCCAAACAGAAGGACTTCCAGACAGCAGAGGTAAACTGAGGGCCACGGTCGGAAACGATATCACTGGGCAAACCGTGGACCCTGAAAACCTCCCTAACCAGGATCTCGGACGTCTCGAGGCAGAGGGAAGCTTGGCAATTGGCACAAAGTGGGCGAACTTGCTGAATCTGTCCACGAGTAGTCAGAACGACCGTGTTCCCTCAGAAGCGGGCAACCCAGTGACGAAGTCCAGGGCCAGATGCGACCATGGTCGCCGGGAATAGGAAGGGGGGTGAAGTAGTCCAGAGCTGGGCCGATTGGTACTCTTATTCTGCGCACACACTGGACAGGCAGCAACAAAACCCCGAGTATCCTCGGCCATGGCAGGCCACCAAAAACGTCTGCGAAGAAACGCCATCGTCCGAGCCACGCCAGGGTGACAAGCCATCTTGCTGGCGTGGGACCATTTGAGGACAGCAGGACGAACCGACTCAGGCACAAACAACCGACCGGGTGGACCGTTACCGGGACCGGGCTGAGTCCGAAGGGCCGCCATCACCTCCTCCTCAATCTTCCACATAACTGCTCCCACGACGCAGTTCCGGGGAGAATTGTCTCGGTCTTGGACCCACTCTCCTCCGTCTTGGAGAACATCCGGGACAAGGCGTCACGCCTTGCCGTTCTTAGATCCAGGTCGGAACGTCAGGGAAAACTTGAATCGTCCGAAAACAACGCCCACCTGGCCTGACGGGAGTTGAGACGTCTAGCCGATTGCACGTAAGCAAGATTCTTGTGGTCAGTCCAGACAATAAACGGTTGCTCCGCCCCTCCAACCAGTGGCGCCACTCCTCCAAGGCAAGTTTCACCGCGAGAAGCTCCCCGGTTACCCACATCGTAATTCCTCTCCGCAGGCGAAAGGCGACGAGAGTAGTAGGCGCAGGGATGGAGTTTACTGTCCGTGGAGCATCGCTGCGACAGGATGGCGCTAACTCCCACATCAGACGCGTCCACTTCAACGACGAACTGACGGGCCGTGTCCGGTTGAGAGAGAATCGGTGCGTTGGTGAATCGCCTCTTCAAATCCAGAAACGCTCGATCCGCCTCCGGATTCCACTTGAAGGTCCTGATACTGGAAGTCAAGGCAGTTAACGGAGCGGCCACACGGCTGTAATCCCGGATGAATCTGCGGTAGAAATTCGCAAACCCCAAAAATCTCTGGAGCTGCAATCTCGTACCGGGCTGGGCCCATTCCAGAACCGCTCTAACCTTCTCCTGGTCCATCCTAATCTCTCCCCTGGAGATGATGTACCCGAGAAAGGATGTCGTGTGGGCGTGAAACTCGCACTTCTCGGCCTTCACGAACAGGCGATTCTCCAACAATCGCTGCAGAACCTGCCGGACATGCTGGACGTGGTCGGAAGGTTCCTTCGAGAAGATCAGAATGTCATCCAGGTAAACAAACACAAAGAGACCGATCATATCTCTCAGGACGTCGTTCACCATACTCTGGAATACCGCTGGAGCATTGGTCAGTCCAAACGGCATCACCTGATACTCGAAGTGACCCATCGGTGTATTGAAACCCGTCAACCACTCGTCCCCCTCTCTGATCCGGACCATGTGATACGCATTGCGTAGGTCTAGCTTGGTGAACACCGTAGCACCCTGTAAGGAGTCGAAGGCAGAACTCATCAAGGGCAGGGGATACTTGTTCTTGACCGTGATGTCATTCAACCCCCGATAATCAATACACGGTCGAAGAGAGCCATCCTTCTTACCCACAAAGAAGAATCCTGCCCCCAGGGGTGATGACGAGGGACGAACGAGACCAGCAGCTAGGGACTCCTTGATGTAGGTCTCCAAAGCCTCACGTTCAGGTCGGGAGATACTGTATAACCTTCCCTTGGGGTAGACAGCTCCCGGGAACAGGTTGATGGCACAATCATATGGTCGGTGGGGAGGGAGTGACAGAGCCTTCTGCTTACTGAAAACTTCCCCCAAATCGTGATATGTCTCGGGAACCAGGGACAAATCTGGGGGGTTTAGCCTCAATCACCTGACTGGGAACCGAATGGGGACAGGCAGTCTTGAGACAGTTAGCATGACAATCAAGGCTCCAACTCGTTACCTTGCCCGTCACCCAATCGAACGTGGGATTGTGTTCCTTCAGCCAGGGGTATCCAAGGACCAGAGGAACATGGGAAGACGGCAGAATGAAGAATGAAATCATCTCAGAATGATTCCCCGACAACAGCATCTTAACCGGTTCAGTCCTCATCGTGATACGTGCCAGACTACTGCCGTCCAGAGTGGTAGCTTCAATGGCTTCCGGCAATTGCTCCTTGGAAAGCCCCAGCTGTTCCACCAACTCGGCATCTAGAAAGCTTCCATCGGCACCTGAATCGATAAAGCGTTAATCGCTAAGCTCTGATTCCTGTTCATAAGGGTAGCCGGGAAACGGGTCTGACAGAGGTATTGAGAGGTCGAAACTGGCTCGCTAAAAGTCCTCCCAACTTTAGCGAGCCGCGCAGTTTGACGACCGCCGGGAACCAGTGGCGAGGTAACGTCCCGAACCACCACAGTAGAGGCAACCGTTAGTCCTACGTCTGTGTTGGCGCTCTCCTTGGTTAACCCGTGCCGCCCCACTTGCATGGGTTCAGAATCGGGAGACAGAACCTCTCCACTAATCCTGTGTGGTGGCCGATGATCGACGTATTCTGATCCAATCCCCGACCCGACTGGAACCTGAGAAGCTGATCGGTTGGACAGAACCCATTGCTTCTCCCTCCTTCGCTCTCGGACTCGATTATCTACCCGAATAGACAAGGCTACCAAGCTGTCCAGGTCACTAGGCTCGGATAGGAGATCAACTCATCCTTGAGCTGCTCCGACAGACCCTGGTAAAAGGCCGCTTGCAGAGACTCCTCATTCCACCCACTCTCCACAGCCAACGTCTTGAACTCGATCACGAAGTCGGCCACGCTGCGAGTTCCTTGGCGAAGCGAAAACAGGCGCCTAGCTGCGTCCCTCCCTCGGACGGAATGGTCGAAGAGCTTCCTCATCTCGGCCGTGGACCCCTGGTATGAAGCCATGCAGGGATCCTGTCGTTCCCAAACGGCTGAAGCCCACTCCAGCGCTCGACCACGCAGCAACTCAATCACAAAGGCTATCCTAGCCTTGTCTGTGGCATAAGAGTAGGGCTGTAGATCGAACACTAATCCACACTGCATAAGGAAGGAACGGCATCTTCCCAGCTCCCCCTCATATTTATCCGGCGTCGGAACCTTGGGCTCACGGAAGGACACAGCTCCAGAAGCGGCAGGCGAGATGGGTGAAACCGGTAGTGGATCCTCCACCGGAAACTTGCGTTGGTTCTGGACCTCCGTCAGACCGGTAGAAAGGTTCCGAACTGACAACGCGATCTCCTGTAGTACCGTGCTATGATGGCCCAACATCTTCTCCTGATGGGTAATGGCATGGCGAACAGAGTCCAGGTCCGCTGGGTTCATTACTGGCCGGATCGTTCTGTCACGAGTTACAAAGCCAGAACCCAGAAGCAGACCAGGACAAGGTAAGTTGAAACGAAGGTGAGTGTTTATTTACAAATTCAAGAGTGATGCTGAATAATCCAGGGAACAGGGCGGGCGGCGTTGATTAGTTGTTGGGGGTGCAGTGGTTGATCCCATCATGGCTCGGCAGCCGCCGACCACCAGGCAGAGGTTGGATGAAGGTTCCGGACGAGTGACTGCAGATGGAACAAAACGGAGGTAAGTAAACAACAAACCAACAAGGTGCAAAAACAACAAAACTAACGCTAAGCTCTAAGACTGATACTCTGGTAAACCTACTGTTCATGGCTAACGATCCGGCAGGGAATGGATGTTAGGCCAGAGCCTAAGAAGGGTGATGATCAGGACCAGGTGTGCAGATTGCTGATGGGATGCAGGTGCGGAAATCAAGAGAGCTCCCCGGAGCGTTCCAGAACCCTCGGGAAACTGGAGATCACGAGCAGAAAAACTAGTCCACAGACAGGACCCGACTCAGACTGCCGGGATCGTTACAGACTCAGTCGTGGTCAAAAGTTTTGAGAATGACACAAGTATAGGCGATATGCACAGGTGAGGATGACGTATTTCCGGTTAAATCTCAGGATGGATGTAAACTTCCGGTTATCGTAGAATGCTGTGCTTCCGTATGCTAGCATTAAATGCTTGTCGTTAAAAACATCCGAAACTGTTAATTTTCGTCGTTGTTGTAAACGTACGAAAGTGTCCTTTCAAAAACGGGATGACAGCTCTTCCAGCCATCACTGCCGTGTGCCGCAATGTACAGTGTCTGCCAGATGGAATTCTTCTGTTAGTTTTTTTACTTTTCCCAAAGACAGTGAATTACATAAACGGTGGGTGATTAACATTCGACGAGTCAACTTTCTTACAACAAACACACGAGTCTGCAGCCGACACTTTCTAAGTGGAGATGTGATAGAGCCTCCGACTCCAGCTGGACGCAGACGTCTGAAGAAGGGAGCTGTTCCAGTGCTGTTTCAATGGAACATTTTCAGTCTTCCAGCCCCGCGGCCCGGAGTTTGGGAAAGGACCGAGCGTCCCAACACAGAAGGCAGGTAGTGGGTTGAGGGTTGATGGGTCTGGTAGCTCACCGCTGTAGCCCTTGTAAAGTGTAGATCTGGATTAACAATATCAGGAAAAGTAAAGGGTTCACTAGGAAATACACCAGAATCTAACAGCGATTAATAACATTTATTTCGCAACACATTGTAGTCTGCCTATTTAATTGGACTCTGCATACCTAATTCCGCTTGCCGGAGTAGCATCTGGTCTGGGCTTCACTACAACCATGGCATCCACAGGTCCTGGCTTCACTCCCTGTTTATTTATGAGATGGTATTAGGAGAGATGCTAGTATCCATGTGACACAACTGTCTGGTATTGAAATGATACAAACCATTGTTCGTGGTTTATGCCACTTCTGCTCTGTTTTCAGTGCACGAAAGTACAGGAGGGACGACAGACATGCCACATTCAGAGTAATGGGCGGTCTGATATAGTAATGCAACCAAATGGTTGCATATCCCACACCCAGCCACACAGGAACAGTAGCTTTTAACAAGCACAACTGGCTGTGAATCACGCAATGTCATCTGAAATACACAGAAGCATCATTTAATGGGTTTTGAAAGACGAGGGTCTACAGCAGCAGGAGTTGGAGCAGAACTTGTTATTTCTACTTTTACTGGTGTAAGCAACTTATCTACTGTCTCGTGTCACTTTTGTGCTTTCTGCATCACTTTCTACTGTCTCCCACCACTTACCTGTTGTCTTGTGCCATTTACCTTCCTTCAAACAGTATTGGCAGAGCAGTAGGTGAGTGGTGCAACATTGTAGGTTAGTACCGATAACAACAGTAGAGTGAAGGTTTTGCTCCTAATTCCTCTTGAAAAGTAGAAACATCAAGTACAAAAGCAAGGAAGTTGGGCCATATGTTTATAAAGAAAGAAGTAAAGATGACAGGACAGTTTTGAGTAGAACATCAGCAGTTTGAAGAATAGCTGAGTGGAATATGTTACTGTCATTGCAGTCATCAAGTCAGGAAAAAGTAGTAATCTCATTATTGTTTATATTTCAAACCAAACTCCAATTTGTTTACAACAGACCCAACAACAAAGCATGGCAATTCCCACTCAGCTACCCTGGTCTGTATTAGGCTACCACTGTTCAGCTATCGTGAAAACCACTAAAGTTCTAAAGTGTTCTCTTAGCGACGGCAATCAAAGCTGTGGTAACATTAAAGCGAGTAAAACACGTGTTGAACGGAACCTTGAACAAGTTTGAACAGAACTTTGAACGTGTCACTTAATCTAGTCCTACTCTCAGCTGGTGTGGTGGCTTTGGTTTCTTCATTGAGCGGTAGCAGTGGGCTCTCACAGAGATCTCATTTGGAGCCATGTTTTTACCTGACACTTTCATAAAAGTACAAACACATGAAGTGAGAGGTATATACACAATGATTAAACTTTATTTAAAGCATGATTAACCTGAAGCAGGACGGAGTCATGACTTAAAACACCAAAGCAAGTCTTCTAGCTCAGGCTAGCTAGCGTTACCATATTATTACATATTACCTTCAAAGTTGCAAAGAAAATAAGAAAACGTAAAATGTTTAAGCCTTTATCCAGTTTGCTACGTGGTGTCGTACTGGATCTCCGGACGACCCTCCGTATATCATTAACAGATACTTTTGGCAAGTATAATTACAAGCATTCCATAAGTGTCAAAGGCTTTTAATGAAAATTACATTAAGTTTATGCAAAGAGTCAATATTTGCAGTGTTGACCCTTCTTTTTCAAGACCTCTGCAATCCGCCCTGGCATGCTGTCAATTAACTTCTGGGCCACATCCTGACTGATGACAGCCCATTCTTGCATAATCAATTCTTGGAGTTTGTCAGAATTTGTGGGGTTTTGTTTGTCCACCCGCCTCTTGAGGATCGACCACAAGTTCTCAATGGGATTAAGGTCTGGGGAGTTTCCTGGCCATGGACCCAAAATGTCGATGTTTTGTTCCCCGAGCCACTTAGTGATCACTTTTGCCTTATGGCAAGGTGCTCCATCATGCTGGAAAAGGCATTGGTCGTCACCAAACTGTTCTTGGATGGTTGGGAGAAGTTGCTCTCGGAGGATGTGTTGGTACCATTCTTTATTCAAGGCTGTGTTCTTAGTCAAAATTGTGAGTGAGCCCACTCCCTTGGCTGAGAAGCAACCCCACACATGAATGGTCTCAGGATGCTTTACTGTTGGCATGACACAGGACTGATGGTAGCGCTCACCTTGTCTTCTCCGGACAAGCTTTTTTCCGGATGCCCCAAACAATCGGAAAGGGGATTCATCAGAGAAAATGACTTTACCCCAGTCCTCAGCAGTCCAATCCCTGTACCTTTTGCAGAATATCAGTCTGTCCCTGATGTTTTTCCTGGAGAGGAGTGGCTTCTTTGCTGCCCTTCTTGACACCAGGCCATCCTCCAAAGGTCTTCGCCTCACTGTGCGTGCAGATGCACTCACACCTGCCTGCTGCCATTCCTGAGCAAGCTCTGCACTGGTGGTGCCCCGATCCCGCAGCTGAATCAACTTTAGGAGACGGTCCTGGCGCTTGCTGGACTTTCTTGGGCGCCCTGACGCCTTCTTCACAACAATTGAACCTCTCTCCTTGAAGTTCTTGATGATCCGATAAATGGTTGATTTAGGTGCAATCTTACTAGCAGCAATATCCTTGCCTGTGAAGCCCTTTTTGTGCAAAGCAACGATGATGGCACGTGTTTCCTTGCAGGTAACCATGGTTAACAGAGGGAGAACAATGATTTCAAGCACCACCCTCCTTTTAAAGCTTCCAGTCTGTTATTCTAACTCAATCAGCATGACAGAGTGATCTCCAGCCCTGTCCTCGTCAACACTCCCACCTATGTTAACGAGAGAATCACGGACATGATGGCAGCTGGTCCTTTTGTGGCAGGGCTGAAATGCAGTGGAAATGTTTTTTGGGGGATTAAGTTCATTTTCATGGCAAAGAGGGACTTTGCAATTAATTGCAATTCATCTGATCACTCTCCATGACATTCTGGAGTATATGCAAATTGCCATCATCAAAACTGAGGCAGCAGACTTTGTGAAAATTAGTATTTGTGTCATTTCAAAACTTTTGACCACGGACTGTAGAGACACAGTCTAAAGCTAGTGCTGTAGAGACTCAGTCTAAAGCTAGTGCTGTAGAGACTCAGTCTAAAGCTAGTGCTGTAGAGACTCAGTCTAAAGCTAGTGCTGTAGAGACTCAGTCTAAAGATAGTGCTGTAGAGACTCAGTCTAAAGCTAGTGCCGTAGAGACTCAGTCTAAAGCTAGTGCCGTAGAGACTCAGTCTAAAGATAGTGCTGTAGAGACTCAGTTAAAAAAGGAAAGGTAGTGAAGCTTAATTAGGTCTTTGAATATTAGCACCTCTGGCAAGGACAGTTTCATTACACAGTACTATACTTTAATTTGTAGCAGGCTGCAGTCTGAGAGAGAGAGAGAGAGAGAGAGAGAGAGAGAGAGAGAGAGAGAGAGAGAGAGAGAGAGAGAGAGAGAGAGAGAGAGAGAGAGAGAGAGAGAGAGAGAGAGAGAGAGAGAGAGAGAGAGAGAGAGAGAGAGAGAGAATAATTCTCCAGTCAGTGGAGGCTGGTGGGAGGAGCTATAGGAAGACAGGCCCATTGTAATGGCTGGAATGGAATAAATGGAACGGTATCAAAACATTTAGAAACCACGTTTTACTCCGTTCCTTCTATTCCATTCCAGCCATTACAATGGGCCTGTCTTCCTATAGCTCCTCCCACCAGCCTCCACTGACTGGAGAATTATACTACTACATCTCTCTCTCTCTCTCTCTCCCTCATTTACAAGACCTGTTCACAAAAAATATAATTGTTCATAAGAAGGGCCTGAGATCAAAGTCAATATTCAGACCACTGGGGTTCAGTGTTTTTAAATAGGATATCCAGAAGGCCTTCCTCTGTAGTAGTAGTATGAAAAAAGAAAAAAAATGAACGCTAACTGTAACTAACTGTAAGTTGCTCTGGATAAGAGCGTCTGCTAAATGACTAAAATGTTTTTAAAAAATGATCTCCATGTTACTTCCTCTCCTTGGTAGAGCAACATGCTCAATGCCTGTGTATTTGGGGGAGGAGATGGAGGATGGTTAACTGCTACTGGATAGTCAGTGTTCTTACACCTGATTGAGCTGCGGTGTTCAGCTGTGCGTTGCTTTAATTGTCTTTTCGTTTGTCCTACGTAGGCTTTCCCACATGTGCAGGTGATGAGATAGATTACTCCCTTTGTCTTGCGTGAGATGATACCCCTAACAGGGATTTCTCGACCTGTATGTGGGTGTCTGAAGAAGGATGTTTTTGTAGTGCTTTTGAGCCACATTTGTAGTTCCCATTTGGAATAGGTGTCTGAGTGGGCAGGTCAGATCTCACTAAGCTATCCCCAATATTGCGACCACGCTTATATACCACCAGTCGGGGTTCCTTGAAGAGGTGTCTTACACAATAAATTACTGGGAGTCTCTTTATTTGTTTTTGTATGTTATAGTTTATTCTCCGTTGGTCCTCTACACTAAGTGATGTTCTCTGGGCCAGCAGTTTATTCTCCGTTGGTCCTCTACACTAAGTGATGTTCTCTGGGCCAGCAGTTTATTCTCCGTTGGTCCTCTACACTAAGTGATGTTCTCTGGGCCAGCTCATACTTTTTATTAGCCTATACAGTATTAGCCAAAGGAAGGCAACGATCACAGGCCAGTCACCATCCACTGATAAGGATACAGATATTGCCAAGGGCATTACATCCACTGATAAGGATACAGATATTGCCAAGGGCATTACATCCACTGATAAGGATACAGATATTGCCAAGGGCATTACATCCACTGATAAGGATACAGATATTGCCAAGGGCATTACATCCACTGATAAGGATACAGATATTGCCAAGGGCATTACATCCACTGATAAGGATACAGATATTGCCAAGGGCATTACATCCACTGAGAGGGATACAGATATTACCAAGGGCACTACATCCACTGATAAGGATACAGATGTTGCCCAGGGCATTACATCCACTGATAAGGATACAAACAGGCAAAATGTCAATATCGAGACAAAGTGGAGTCGCAATTCAACGGCTCAGACACAAGACGTATGTGGCAGGGTCTACAGACAATCACGGACTACAAAAGGAAAACCAGCCACGTCGCGGACACCGTCTCTCTTCCAGACAAGCTAAACAAGTTCTTAGCCCGCTTTGAGGATAACACAGTGCCACCGACGTGGCCCGCTACCAAGGACTGTGGCCTCTCCTTCTCCGTGGCCGACGTGAGTAAGACATTTAAACGTGTTAACCCTCGCAAGGCTGCCGGCCCAGGCGGCATCCCTAGCCGCGTCCTCAGAGCATGCGCAGACCAGCTGGCTGGTGTGTTTACGGACATATTCCATCTCTCTCTATCCCAGTCTGCTGTCCCCACATGCTTCAAGATGGCCACCATTGTTCCTGTACCCAAGAAAGCAAAGGTAACTGAACTAAATTACTATCGCCCCGTAGCACTCACTTCTGTAATCATGAAGTGCTTTGAGAGACTAGTCAAGGATCATATCACCTCTACCTTACCTGTCACACTAGACCCACTTCAATTTGCTTACCACCTCAATAGGTCCACAAACGATCGCCATCACACTGGACACTGCCCTATCCCATCTGGACAAGAGGAATACCTTTGTAAGAATGCTGTTCAATGACTATAGCTCAGCCTTAAACACCATAGTACCCTCCAAGCTCATCATTAAGCTCGAGGCCCTGGGTCTGAACTCCGCCCTGTGCAATTGGATCCTGGACTTCCTGATGGGCCACCCCAAGTGGTGAAGGTAGGAAACAACATCTCCACTTCGCTGATCCTCAACACTGGGGACCCACAAGGGTGCGTGCTCAGCCCTCTCCTGTACTCCCTGTTCACCCATGACTGCGTGGCCAAGCACGCCTCCAACTCAATCATGAAAATTTGCAAATGACACAACAGTAGTAGGCTTGATTACCAACAACGATGAGACGGTCTACAAATCAAATCAAAATCAATTTTTATTTGCCACATGTGCCAAATACAACAGGTGTAGACCTTACAGTGAAATGCTTACTTACAAGCCCTTAACCAACAATGCAGTTTTAAGAAAAATAAGTGTTAAGGGAGGAGTTGAGGGCTCTGGGAGTCTGGTGTCAGGAAAATAACCTGTTACTAGGCGTGTATATCACTGACAAACTGAAATGGTCCACCCATACAGACACTGTGGTGAAGAAGGCGCAACAGCGTCTCTTCAACCTCAGGAGGCTGAAGAAATTTGGCCTGTCACCTAAAACCCTCACAAACGTTTACAGATGCACAATTGAGAGCATCCTGTCGGGCTGTATCACCGGCTGGTACGGCAATCGCACCGCCCACAACCGCAGGGCTCTCCAGAGGGTGGTGCGGTCTGCACAATGCATCACCGGGGGCAAACTACCTGCCCTCCAGCACACATACAGCACCTGATGTCACAGGAAGGCCAAAAAGATAATCAAGGACATCAACCACCCGAGCCACTGCCTGTTCACCGCGCTATCATCCAGAAGGTGAGGTCAGTACAGGTGCATCAAAGCTGGGACCGAGAGACTGAAAAACAGCTTCTATCTCAAGGCCATCAGACTGTTAAACAGCCATCACTAGCACAGAGAGGCTACTGCCTACATACAGACTTGAAAATCAATGGAACAATAGTCACTTTAATAATGCCACTTTAATAATCTTTACATATCTTGCATTACCGCATATGTATATACTGTATTCTATACTATCTATTGCAGGGAGGGAGGGAGGGAAGATTTGGTAGGGAGGGAGGGATGGTAGGTAGGGAGGGAGGGAGAGAGGGAGGGAGGGATGGGAGGGAGGGAGGGATGAGGGAGAGGGATGCAGTCAGTCTCAGAACAGAGTTCCATGCAATAATGGCTCTATATAATACTGTATGCTTTATTGAATTTGTTCTGTGAAAAGACCCCTGGTGGCATGTCTGGTGGGGTAAGTGTGTGTGTCAGAGCTGTGTGTAAGTTGACTATGCAAACAATTTGGGATTTTTTAACACATTAATGTTTCTTATAAAAAGAAGAAGTGTCACAATCCGGGTTAGAACTCCGGTCTCAGAAGTGTAGAGCTGGGGGTACTACCCCTTAGCCACAGAGGAGATGTTGTAGGACCCAAATGAAACACCCAAGGCAATACTCCAGGCAAGTAGATTTAATGTTCACAAAACAGGAGGCAAAACAAAACAACTCCACGAGGGGAGAAAAACAAACTAAAGATAACTTCAAAAACTTACTAGGACCGACACGGTGAGACAAAGCAGGAGACACACAGTCAGGACGCAATAACCAAGTGACAAACAAGGGGAAAACACACAGCTAAAATACACAAGGGGGAAACAAGGCACAGGTGACCTGGATAAGCTAATTAGGACACATGAGGAAGAACTAAGGCAAAGGGGAACACAGCTGACCTCTAGAGGCCAGGAGACAAACAGGGGAAGCAGGAAGCTGACAGGACCCCCTCCTCTAGGAACGACTCCTGACGTTCCTTCCAGAACACCCTGGCCCCAGGGGTGCGAAAATCTCGGATCAACCCTGGGTCCAGGATGTCCCTGGCTGGAACCCAGGAGCGCTCCCTCTGGCCCGTAGCCCTCCCAGTCCACCAGATACTGCAGAGAGTTCTGGACCCTCCGGGGAGTCCAGTATCCGGCGGACTGTGTAGGCTGGCTGGCCGTCTATGATCCTGGGAGGTGGCGGGGGTCTGTGTGGGGGGGCAAAAGGAGAAGACAAGACAGGTTTAAGGAGTGAAACATGAAAAGTGGGGTTAACTCTAAGGGAGCGAGGCAGAACTAAACGATACGAAACAGGGTTAACCTTTCTAGCAATGCGGAAAGGGCCGATGTATCTCTGGGAAAGCTTCTTGGATTCGACCCGGAGGGGCAAGTTCTTAGTGGCCAACCAAACTCTCTGACCAGCTCGGAAACTAGGGCCGTCCGGCGGTGGCGATTAGCCTGACTTTGGTATCTCTGGGAGGTCCGAAGGAGGGTACACCTGGCCTTCTTCCAGGTCCGCCTACAGCGTTGGACAAAGCGCTGGGCCGAGGGAACACCAACTGCGCCTCTTCCTCTGGAAATAATGGAGGGTTGTAACCGAACTGGCATTCGAAGGGGGGACAATCCGGTGGCTGAGGACTGGAGGGTGTTGTGGGCATATTCAGCCCAAATGATATAGGTGGCCCAAGACGTGGGATTACTGGCCGCCATACACCGCAGGGTGGTCTCCAGATCCTGATTAATCCGTTCCGTTTGGCCATTAGACTCTGGATGGAATCCTGACGATAGGCTGGCTGTGGCCCCAATAAGCCTGCAGAAGGCCCCCCAAAACCGGGACGAGAATTGGGGACCTCGGTCAGAGACCACGTCCAGGGGAATGCCAAATATCCGGAAGACATGGTTCATGAGGAGCTCAGCAGTCTCCTTAGCCGAGGGCAGCTTGGGCAGGGGAATAAACCGGGCAGCCTTTCGAGAACGGTCTACCACCACAAGGATGACGGTGTTGCCCTGGGATAGAGGAAGTCCCGTAACAAAGTCCAGAGAAAGGTGTGACCATGGCCTTCGAGGAACAGGTAAGGGATGGAGCAGTCCCTGGGGTCGCTGGCGTGTCGACTTTTCCCTGGTTGCACACAGGGCAGGCCTCAACATAGACCTGCACGTCCTTCTTGATGGACGGCCACCAAAACCGCCGTCGGAGGAACTCCAGTGTGCGAGCACTGCCAGGATGGCATGTCAAGGGGCGACTCATGACCCCACTGCAAGACGGCGGGCCCGAACCGAGAGAGGAACGTACAGGCGACCGGCAGGACCACCGCCTGGATCGGGCTCATGGGCAAGAGCTTCGTACCCCTCTTTCTAGTTCCCACTGAAGAGGTGCGACGATCCTAGACCTCGGAATAATCGATGCCAAGGGCTTCTCTTGTACCTCGGGAGAATAGACTCGAGACAGAGCATCCGGCTTGACGTTCTTGGTGCCAGGTCGGTAAGTCAGGAGGAACTGGAATCGATTAAAGAAAAGGGACCATCGTGCTTGCCGAGGGTTCATCCGCTTTAGCCTGTTGGAGATATTCCAGGTTCTTGTGGTCTGTGAGAACCTGGAAAGGGTGCTGAGCCCCTCAAGCCAATGGCGCCACTCTTCCAAGGCCAGTTTTACCGCAAGCAACTCTAGATCCCCCACGTGGTAGTTGCGCTCGGCCTCAGACAGGCGGGCGAGACATGAAGGCACAAGGGTGTAATCTCCCATCCGCACCCCTCTGTGACAGGACGGCTCCCACCCCCCACCTCTGAGGCGTCCACCTCCACCACGAAAGGTCTCTCTGGGTCAGGGGTCACCAGAATCGGAGCAGAAGTGAAGCGCGCTTGAGATCCTCGAAGGCCCCTGCTGCTTCCGGACCCCAGTGAATCTTGGTCCCTCCTCCCTTGGTAAGCGTCGTCAAAGGGGCTACCACCGAGCTGAAATTCTTGATGAACTTCCGATAGAAGTTAGAAAAGCCAATGAACCGTTGAACCTCCTTGACCGTGGCAGGTGTGGGCCAATCGTGGACGCCTTGACCTTCTTGGGATCCATCTCTAGGTGCCCGGGAGTGACAATAAACCCGAGAAACTGAGTCTGAGAAACATGAAATTCACACTTCTCGGGCTTAACGTAGAGGTGATTGTCAAGGAGCCTCTGGAGAACCCGGCTAACATGCCCCTCATGTTCCTTCAGTGACCTCGAGAAGATGAGGATATCGTCCAGGTACACGAAGACGAACAGATTAAGCATATCCCGGAGAACATCATTAATCAGGGCTTGGAATACTGCGGGGGCATTGGTGAGCCCGAACGGCATCACCCGATATTCATAGTGTCCCGTGGGCGTGTTGAACGCCGTCTTCCATTCGTCTCCTGGCCGGATCCGCACGAGATGGTAAGCATGCGGAGATCCAGCTTAGTAAAAATGGAAGCCCCTTGAAGCAGCTCAAAAGCAGTGGCCATGAGAGGAAGAGGGTATCGATTCCGAACCGTGATCTTGTTGAGTCCCCGGTAATCAATACAAGGCCTCAGACCCCGTCTTTCTTTTCAACAAAAAGAAGCCCGCCCCAGCCGGGGGAAGTAGAGGCATAGATGAGGCCGGCTGCCAAGGACTCCTTAATGTAGGTGTCCATAGCTGCGTGCTCGGGGGGAGGACAAGGAAAGATCCGACCTCTAGGAGGGCAGCACCCAGGAGTAGATCAATGGCACAGTCATAAGTGCGATGAGGCGGTAAGGCAGTAGCCCGGGCCTTGCTGAACACTGCCTTGAACCGATGGTAAACACTGGGGACTCGGGAGACGTCAACAGACTCTTGAAACTGGGTACTAGGGGCTGAGGAACTCTGAAGCATGCAGGTGAGTTGGCAAGTGGGACCCCAGCTAAGAATGGTGCCAGTAGGCCAGTCGATCTGGGGATTATGTCTGCATAGCCAAGGGTGACCCAGGATAATAGGATACTCGGGAGAGTCAATGAGATAGAAGGTCTCCTCCTGCTGGTGTTGAGAGATGGTAAGTCGCAGGGACTGAGTCGCCTCAGTAACTTTTCCTGGTTCCAGAGGTCTGCCATCTAAGGCTGTAACTGCCTGGGGTTGAGGGGAAGTAGTTGGGTAGGGGATCTTAAGTTCCTTAGCCAAGGTTACATCCATAAAATCACCTGCGGCACCGGAATCGATCATAGCCTGGACCCGATGCTGGTGGCCCTCCCAGGACAGAGTGGCTGGAATAGCTAGGACCGCGTTAGTAGGAGGAGCTCTAATTTTCCCCCATCACAACCCTCCTGTAGCTGGGCGGGGACAGGCGTTTCCCGAAAGCTCGGGGCAAGTGGAGCGGAAGTGGCCGGCAACCCCGCAGTAGAGGCACCGACGCTCCCTCATGCGACGTTCCCTTTCGTTGGAAGAAAGCCTGGAACGGCCTAACTGCATGCTCTCCGGGGAATCCTGGGGCAGTTCAGGAGCCGGGGCAGCTCTGAATGACGGAGTCCAAACAGGAGAAACAGAGCTGCTCAGAGGAACTTGGGACTGAGACACCTGACGGCGAGCCGTTCTCCGCTCTCTTAGAGCGATTGTCCAGGCGGATGGCCAAGGCTATGAGGGACTCGAGA
This sequence comes from Coregonus clupeaformis, assembly GCF_020615455.1. NCBI lineage: Eukaryota > Metazoa > Chordata > Actinopteri > Salmoniformes > Salmonidae > Coregonus > Coregonus clupeaformis. Next base: position 25,024 of record NW_025535019.1, read on the forward strand.
TCTTCAGCTGGTTCACGGGTGGCTAACTCATCTTGAAGGGGGCTCAGATAACCCTCCCTGAAAGCAGACCCTCAGCGCTTCATCATTCCATCCGCTCCTTGCTGCCATGGTTCGAACTCAATGGCAAAATCTGCCGTGCTTCGGGGGCCCTGACGGAGAGACAGTAGGCGCTTGGAAGCCTCCCGCCCACTGACAGGATGATCGAACACCCGCTTGAACTCTTCTACAAATGCAGGGTGGGAGTCACAACAGGCCTCCTGGGACTGCCACACCGCAGAGGCCCAGCGAGCGCCTTGTCTGAAAGAAGGGTAATGAGGTAGGCAATCTTGGAACGGTCTGTGGGAAAACTTGAGGGTTGGAGCTCGAAGGTGAGGGAGCATTGGGTGAGGAAACCCTGGCAAGAGCTTGGATCCCCAGAAAAGGGCTTGGGAGGTGGTAGTCGGGGCTCCGCCAACCGAGAAGGCCTGTCGTCACTGGGAGGTGACCGGGGGAAGGGGGAGGACCAAGGAGGCGTTCAAAGAGCTGGTGAAGGGAACTCATCATTTCGGCCAGGAGTTGAGAATGTCTAGCCATCAGCTCCTCTTGTCGGCTGAGAACGGCTTCATGGCGCTGGAAAGAAGCCTCATGTCGAATGATCACCGCCAACAGGTCCTGGGAACTGAGTGTTTCTGGGTCCATGATTGACTTGGTTATTCTGTCACAATCCGGGTTAGAACTCCGGTCTCAGAAGTGTAGAGCTGGGGTACTACCCCTTAGCCACAGAGGAGATGTTGTAGGACCCAAATGAAACACCCAAGGCAATACTCCAGGCAAGTAGATTTAATGTTCACAAAACAGGAGGCAAAACAAAACAACTCCACGAGGGGAGAAAAACAAACTAAAAGATAACTTCGAAAACTTACTAGGACCGACACGGTGAGACAAAGCAGGAGACACACAGTCAGGGACGCAATAACCAAGTGACAAACAAGGGGAAAACACACAGCTAAAATACACAAGGGGAAACAAGGCACAGGTGACCTGGATAAGCTAATTAGGACACATGAGGAAGAACTAAGGCAAAGGGGAACACAGCTGACCTCTAGAGGCCAGGAGACAAACAGGGGAAGCAGGAAGCTGACAAGAAGTGATGCAGTCAGTCTCTCCTCAACTCTTAGCCAAGAGAGACTGGCATGCATAGTATTTATATCAGCCCTCTGATTACAAAGAAGAGCAAGACGTACCGCTCTGTTCTGGGCCAGCTGCAGCTTAACTAGGTATTTCCTTGCAGCACTCGACCACACGACTGGACAATAATCAAGATTAGACTAAACTAGAGCCTGCAGAACTTGCTTTTTGGAGTGTGGTGTCAAAAAAGCAGAGCATCTCTTTATTACGGACACAACCATTGAATCTATATGTTTTGACTATGATAGTTTTCAATCTAAGGTAACTATATGGAATATATTCACGTCACCAAATAATTGATTAAAACACACTGTTTTGCCATAGCCTCAACAGCACTCTGTAGGGTACGAAGCACCGCCACAACGCGTAATATTTTACCTCCTTCCTCTGCTACTCTTTCACCCGCGTGAAGCTACACAGCGTTGAGTTTCCCGGGGAAGCTGTGAAGCACCGGGGAAGCTGTGAAGCCAGCTTTAGCCTATTGCATGACTGTGTTCATGAGTCCGTTATTAAAGAATGTGAAACAATGTTGTGTATGTTAACTACTGCTTGATATTGTTCCACAAAAAGTTTTGGAGGCTCATGGTTCTCAACCCTTTCCATTTCCTCCAACATATCAGAGCTCTTGCAGCATGAACTGACATGTTTTCAACCTAATCAAAGGATCAGATAATTAATCTAGTACTGAATGCATAAGTTACAGCTAGCTAACACTGTAGTGCATACAATGTGGTGAGTAGTTGACTCAAAGAGAGAAAAAGACAATAGTTGAACAGTTTTTACAAATTAATTTATTCAAAAGTAAGAGAGAGAGAGAGAAAGAGAGAGAGAGAGAGAGCGAGAGAGATAGCTATGACGTTAGCTAAAATAGTGACAAAGATGTAGGCTGTGTGTGGCGGTTAGCGGTTATGGTAAGAAGGTTTGGCTTGGAAAGGTTTTTTCGCCTGGTTGCAGGCAGCTGTTGTGTTGTGCACTGAAGTCCACAAGCGAAGGGAAAAGATGAGAGGAGGAGAATGCGTAGATGCGAGAAGGAATTGGACCTCTCTGGTCAGATCATCCACTCTTTTTTTCGTTGAGTATTTGGACAATGCTCTTGATGCTATTTTCCTATTGCTTGTTGATATCTTGTTGTTGATTTAAAAGATCAAGCACCTGCGAAACACTTTCCTCTCCATTACTCCCAACTTCTTTAACTTTGGAGCCGGATTCGTCCACAAGGGGGCGCCACCTGTCATTTTAGGACGGTTTTCACTAGGAGAACCAGGGGATGGCTCCTGGCATGATGGTAGCAACGTAGACTACTCCACGCAATTCCAGCCAGCACAGCTCGCAAGGCCGATGGAAACAGCCACAAACATCAGGGATTTAAACAGCTGCAAGCCCAGGACTATCCCAGCCAAAAGGGATAACCGCGTCGCAGGCAAACTGTCAAGGAATCTGTCCGGTAATATGGTCAAGTGCAGCAAAGAAAGACCTAGCAAAGACCTAGCAAAGACCTAGCAAAGACCTAGCAAAGACCTAGCAAAGACCTAGCAAAGACCTAGCAAAGACCTAGCAAAGACCTAGCAAAGACCTAGCAAAGACCTAGCAAAGCTGATGTCGGACTGAACACAGCGGTGCAGATCGCCTCAAGATAAAAACGCAATATTCAGTATCTGTACATTTGACTAAATATTAGCACTTCACTCCACATGCTCGTAGGTAATAACCTTCAATCTGGATAACAACACAAAACAAATTATAAGGATAGAGAAATGTATCGACCAATTTTTACCAAAAACAATCAACACCCAAACATGACGAAGAGTAAAAATGGAGAACCAATCCCCAAAAGAAAAACAGGACTCCTACACAGACACAGACGATTTATGCTTTTCACCACCTGGGAATGGTAAGGGTGGAAACCGATCTGTTAAAGTTGATTAATGATAAACTGGGCACGCTTAAATGAGTCCGTAAAGATATGAAGGAGTTGAAGTCGAGCCTCGAGACGAAAAAGTTGCGACAATGGAGTAACAAACAAACAAGGTAAAAGGTTCAATAAGACTGAAACGGACGTTAATTAACTTAAAAAGGAGAACATGTTTCTGAGAGAAGCCTTACTTGACATACAGACTAGATCTATGAGAGAAAAGCTGGTACTTACTGGTATCAAAGAAAAAGAGGGCAAAGATCCTGAAAGTGTGGTGAAATAATTATTTCTTAAAACGCTACAGATCCCAGGCGATGCTGTCGACAAAGTCCAAATGAAACGTGTACACCGTTTCAGACAGAGAGGACAGCAATATGAACGCCCAATCATTGCGAAATGTGCATTCTTCAAAGATAAAATGTATGGTTAAAAGGTTGCAGTTGTAAATGAGAACTTGTTCTCAACTGGCTTACCTGGTTAAATAAAGGTGAAATAAAAAAATAAAAAAAATAAAAGCCTGGGTAAAAGACTCGCTGGCACGAAAATAGTCATGAATTATCAGTTCCCGAAGGAAATTGCAGAACGGCGCAAAGTTCTGTACCCACTCTTCAAGGTGAATAGATTAAAAGGGAAACGTGTAGCGCTCGTATTCGATAAACTGTATATTGATAACCAACTGTTCCAAGACACCAAGACTACTCCATGGCTATTCTAAATAATACAAAGTTCCTATAGAGGAGTCGTATAATGGAACACCCAGTACTATCCATGGTAGGGATTATAATAACAAAAGATATAGGAAAACAATCAAATACAACACTTGATAAAGAAATATCAGGTAGCTTAGTGGTTAAGAGCGTTGTGCCAGTAACCGAAAGGTTGCTGGTTCTGAGCCGAAATCTGCCGATGTGCCCGTAAGCAAGGCACTTAACCCTAATTGCTCCTGTAAGTCGCTCTGGATAAGAGTGTCTGCTAAAATGTAAATGAAATAAACTACAACTATACTATTCAAGATAGGGAACGTTGTAAAATTATTAGTTTTCTACTTTATAGTATTTTATAAATAGATAAGACAGCATTAGAAGAAAGGATAATTAGCTAAAAAATACACCTTAAAATATAAGGAACTGGAACACAAAAGTACTCAATCAACATGGTGGAGAGAAACACAGCAAAACACTGACCGTAGAAGGCACAGTATGTGGGTAGAAGGCTCAGTATGTGGGTAGAAGGCTCAGTATGTGGGTAGAAGGCTCAGTATGTGGGTAGAAGGCACAGTATGTGGGTAAAAGGCTCAGTATGTGGGTAGAAGGCACAGTATGTGGGTAGAAGGCACAGTATGTGGGTAGAAGGCTCAGTATGTGGGTATGTGTGAGTGTATCGTGATGGAAGGTGGGTGTGTGTTTTTGTGTTTGTGGCGTTAATGTGGCGTTAAGTGAGCGAAAAAGGAAAATGGTTGCAAATGCGAGAGCCCGTGTGTGTCTGCGAGCAGGGGTTGTGAGAGAGATATGGGATATATCCATAATAAATACAAATACAAATACACTAAGGGGAAGTCCTTATCTGTTTAATGGGCCTGCTGTAAGTAACCTATACACAGCCAAATCAGAAAGATAAATGTGAACAGAGACCTACTAAAGCAGCACCGCCCCCTCAAGATTCTGAGCCTGCCTGGCAGGGTTGGTCCTACAAAGCCAGAGCCCCCTGATGGGAGAGCATAATATACAAGGAAATTCTCAAAGCTGCTAATGAGAACCTTGAAGACCTTGTACCTAGCCGGTGGGGATTCCGGTGGTGGCAGTGCTGGCAACACTGGCTGCAGTAACCCATGGGGAGGGGGTCACACTCGGACAATCAGAGAGGGGGCAAATTATTGTGGCCCTGGTGGCACAAAATAATCAAAGGTCGAACTGCACACAGATGCTGGGGAAAATGGTCACATGGAGGACTAGCGTGTGTGTGTTGCTCAATTTTGCATGCCTTCTCAAAACAGCTGCAACCGTATATATGCATTCGCACATCAAGTCCTTTATTGAGTCGGGCTCAGGGATGGAACAACTGTTGAGCATCTGAGCTTGTGGTTGTTTGTGGGGTAGAGGGGTAGAGTGAATGTGTGTGTGTGTGTGTGTGTGTGTGTGTGTGTGTGTGTGTGTGTGTGTGTGTGTGTGTGTGTGTGTGTGTGTGTGTGTGTGTGTGTGTGTGTGTGTGTGTGTGTGTGTGTGTGTGTGTGTGTGTGTGTGTGTGTATGTATCCATCTGTTGCTATGTGGTAATGATGTTAGGGATAATATAGGATGAATCACAATAATCGTTTGCTAAATAATAATTGCTTGCCAAAAATGTAATTTTTGTAATGGAAATCCTGGATATACAGTAGGTAACAATCCTTCGCATTAACTGCCAACATTATTACGCATATTATTAGTTAATTGTGGAAATTAAAGATATGTAAGATATATATATATATATATATATATATATATATATATATATATATATATATATATATATATATATATATATATATATATATATATATATATTTTATAACTACATTACCAGTCAAACGTTTGGACACACCTACTCATTCAAGGGTTTTCATTCATTTCATGGGACTATCATTTGTTTTTCAACAGGACAATGACCCAACACACCTCCAGGCTGTATAAGGGCTATTTTACCAGGAAGGAGAGTGATGGAGTGCTGCATCAGATGACCTGGCCTCCACAATCCCCCGACCTCAACCCAATTGAGATGGTTTGGGATGAGTCGGACCGCAGAGTGAAGGAAAAGCAGCCAACAAGTGCTCAGCATATGTGGGAACTCCTTTAAGACCGTTGGAAAAGCATTCTTCATGAAGCTGCTTGATAGAATGCCAAGAGTGTGCAAAGCTGTCATCAAGGGAAAGGGTGGCTACTTTGAAGAATCTAAAATATAAAATATATTTTGATTTCTTTTAACACATTTTTGGTTACTACATGATTCCATATGTGTTATTTCATAGTTTTGATGTCTTCACTATTATTCTACAATGTAGAAAATAGTAAAAATAAAACCCTTGAATGAGTAGGTGTGTCCAAACTTTTGACTGGTACTGTGTGTGTATATATATAGAAATGCTTAAATATTATAGCAGTAGACCTCTCACTAAAGGCGTCAGTCATACAAAAGTTATATTTAAATCCGAACTGGTTCTCTAGCAGATTAGTAAGAATGTCTCACCCCATGTTCAAGAATGGCCTTTTTCCCTCTTATAACCTCTCATAACCTCTCATAACCTCTCATAACCTCTCATAACCTCTTATAACCTCTTATAACCTCTTATAACCTCTCACCTCTTCTTTCAGTTATTTGAAAATGAGAACAAAAAAAAAAAAAGAAGAAACCTGAAACTAAATGAACTGATGAACTGATGAACTGATGAACTGATGAAAGATTCATCTTTGGTTATCAAACAATTATTTGAGAGACCGAGATACTAACAAATACCCACCAACAAACTGTCTTCTAGAGCTGAATATGTTTTGACGTCTAACTATTTCAGGTTTGATGATGAATACTACCTCCAAACGAATGGAACATGGATTCGTTCCGAGCTACGCTAACCTTTATGTGGGTCTCCGAGCTACGCTAACCTTTACGTGGGTCTCCGAGCTACGCTAACCTTTACGTGGGTCTCCGAGCTACGCTAACCTTTACGTGGGTCTCCGAGCTACGCTAACCTTTACGTGGGGCTCCGAGCTACGCTAACCTTTACGTGGGGCTCCGAGCTACGCTAACCTTTACGTGGGTCTTTTTGAAGAACGTTTTGTTAACAATGAAAACAAAAATCAATTTTTGACTAAAGTCCTATTGACAACATTTTTTTTGCATATGGGGAGGAACGGGAGAAGAGCTGTCAGACTTTATACTTTACTCAATGACATTGACCCCAATCTCAAATTCACTATTGAATGTGACACGAAATGTGTTCATTACCCCGATATGTGGTTTGAGAAATCCAATGGAACCCTGTTTACAACTCTGTATAGAAAAGAAACGGACAGAAATGCTCTATTACAAGGGGACAGCTTCCACCCTGAGCCGTTAAAAAGAGGGCTTCCAAGAAGCCCGTATATGCCAATCCACAGAGGACTATCTAGAAAAAGCAGCGGAGATGCGCAATAAGGTTTCTAAGAAGAGGCTACTCTCTGTAATGTGTGGATGAAGCTCTTAATTTGGCATTGGGGAACACATTGCAACAATATGATGAAGTGTGAATATTTCTGCCACCCACATACAGGAAAACGGTTCCAAATAAATGAAATGATTAGGTGCTCCTCCACCCATGTTATCGACATGATTAAATGTTCATGTGGGCTGTGTCATGTAGGTAAAACCTCTCATTCTCTCAGAGAATTAGTGAACATTAAAATTCAATCAGGAGAAACAACAGGGATTATCCAGTCGCAGTACATTTCAATGATCTAAAACATGACATTTCTGCCTTTTAGATGTTGTGGCATAGAGAAAGTTAAGATATCAGACAGGGGAGGTGATACAATTAATACTCTGAGCAAAAGAGAATGTTTTTGGATTTTCACCCTCCAGACATTATTCCCTAAAGGTCTTAATGATTAAATGCCTATGTATGTTTTTCTTGCGCTGTATCCAATGATTTTATGAAAACTTGCTTAGTGAGTCCATGTCCTCACTGTGGTTTTACAGACGTGTTTAATAAGTTTTATGTACACACTGTATTAGAATATTTATGAAATGCACATTGTTATATTTGGTAGCAATTACTTGTTTTCCCTCGACTCCAACCCCATTCGATGCGTGGACCTGATGTGGGCGGGGCTATGTCAACATAAGTGTGCTAATATAAAAAACTCACAAAAGCGCTGACGAAGGCCTTGAGGCCGATACGTAAAGCTTATTAAAGAGCAGTGATACTATCAGGAGCAGTGATACTATCAAGAGCAGTGATACTATCAAGAGCAGTGATACTATCAAGAGCAGTGACACTATCAAGAGCAGCGACACTATCAAGAGCAGTGACACTATCAAGAGCAGTGATACTATCAAGAGCAGTGATACTATCAAGAGCAGTGACACTATCAAGAGCAGTGACACTATCAAGAGCAGTGATACTATCAAGAGCAGTGATACTATCAAGAGCAGTGATACTATCAAGAGCAGTGATACTATCAAGAGCATTGATACTATCAAGAGCAGTGACACTATCAAGAGCAGTGATACTATCAAGAGCAGTGACACTATCAAGAGCAGTGATACTTACAAGAGCAGTGACACTATCAAGAGCAGTGACACTATCAAGAGCAGTGATACTATCAAGAGCAGTGATACTATCAAGAGCAGTGACACTATCAAGAGCAGTGATACTATCAAGAGCAGTGATACTATCAAGAGCAGTGACACTATCAAGAGCAGTGACACTATCAAGAGCAGTGACACTATCAAGAGCAGTGATACTATCAAGAGCAGTTACACTATCAAGAGCAGTGACACTATCAAGAGCAGTGACACTATCAAGAGCAGTGATACTATCAAGAGCAGTGATACTATCAAGAGCAGTGATACTATCAAGAGCAGTGACACTATCAAGAGCAGTGACACTATCAAGAGCAGTGACACTATCAAGAGCAGTGACACTATCAAGTGCAGTGACACTATCAAGAGCAGTGACACTATCAAGAGCAGTCATACTATCAAGAGCAGTGATACTATCAAGAGCAGTGACACTATCAAGAGCAGTGACACTATCAAGAGCAGTGATACTATCAAGAGCAGTGATACTATCAAGAGCAGTGACACTATCAAGAGCAGTGACACTATCAAGAGCAGTAACACTATCAAGAGCAGTGATACTATCAAGAGCAGTGATACTATCAAGAGCAGTGACACTATCAAGAGCAGTGACACTATCAAGAGCAGTGACACTATCAAGAGCAGTCATACTATCAAGAGCAGTGATACTATCAAGAGCAGTGATACTATCAAGAGCAGTGATACTATCAAGAGCAGTTACACTATCAAGAGCAGTGACACTATCAAGAGCAGTGACACTATCAAGAGCAGTGATACTATCAAGAGCAGTGATACTATCAAGAGCAGTGACACTATCAAGAGCAGTGACACTATCAAGAGCAGTGACACTATCAAGAGCAGTGATACTATCAAGAGCAGTGTGTGTTTTGTTTTTTTTGTCATCTTGTTCAACTGTTACCAAAAGAAATAGCTCAGATGTGTGAGTGCCTTTGGAATTTTGGGTTATTTGAAAATGAAATCATCTCCAAAATATTGTTATTTAAATAAATAAAAAATCTGTTTATTCCACCAGAAAAATCTGAACGAATAATACAAGAAATATAGTGGTTAAACTCAAATATAGTAATTGATAACAAAATGTTATTTTTCTCCCCCGGAAAAAAAAAAGAAGGTATAATCTTTGTTAATGATATCATAAATAGGACTGATGGAGTTATGTCACACATGCAGCTAACAAAAATATATGGAAATGTCTGCTCTACTCAAAATTACAACAAACTAATTGCAGCATTACCGCAAACATGGAAGAGACAAGTGGAAGGGGGAAAAAGTAAGTAAACAGCTCTGCAGATTTTGCTGCGAAGAGACAGAATCATTAGATCAATTGTTTTGGTACTGTCCATATGTAGCTTGTTTTTGGTCGCAGGTCCAGCAATGGCTGAAGAATTGCAACATTTACCTAAGGCTAACTATGCAGATAGCACTACTGGGTGATCTGAAAAGTCAAAGTCAATTGATCAATATTATAATAACACTTTTAGAAAAAATGTTTATCTTTAATTTACAATCTGTAGAAACTATGAGAATAGAAAGGTTCAGAACTTGTGAAACATCACAGCACAGTTGAAACATATATGGCAAATAGAAATCAAACTGGATGGTCTTCAGAAATAGATGGGAGGGATTGAGGGCAGCTGAAGAGTGGGACTAAAAACAAACAAAAGATAACTATTGTAAAATAGATTGTGTCCGTAAAATGTATACAGAATGTATAAGCTGGAGGTAGAAGCCTAAGTATTGTTGTTCACTAGTTTACTCCAATTAGCGGAGGGGTGGTAGGGTTAGCGGAAAATAATTAAGGAAAGAGCATTCGGAAAGTATTCAGACCCCTTGACTTTTCAACATTTTGTTATGTTACAGCCTTATTCTAAAATGGATTCAATTGCAGTTTTTCCCCTCATCAATCTACACACAATAGCCCATAATGAGAAAGCAAAAACTGGTTTTTAGAATTTTTAGCACATTTATATATTTAAAACAAATACGGAAATATAACATTTACATAAGTATTCAGACCTTTTAATCAGTACTTTGTTGAAGCACCTTATGCAGCGATTACAGCCTCGAGTCTTCTTGGGTATGACGCTACAAGCTTGGCACACCTGTATTTGGGGAGTTTCTCACATTATTTTCTGCAGATCCTCTCGAGCTCTGTCAGGTTGGATGGAGAGCGTAGCTATTTTCAGGCTGTGTGCTTAGGGTCATTGTCCTGTTGGAAGGTAAACCTTCGCACCAGTGTTAGGTCCTGAGCACTCTGGAGCAGGTTTTCATCAAGGATCTCTCTGTACTTTGCTCCTTTCATCTTTCCCTCGATCCTGACTAGTCTCCTAGTCCCTGCTGCTGAAAAACAACCCCACAGCATGATGCTGCCACCACCGTGCTTCACCATAGGGATGGTACCAGGTTTCCTCCAGATGTGACGCTTGGCATTCAGGCCAAAGAGTTAAATCTTGGTTTCATCAGACCAGAGAATCATGTTTCTCATGGTCTGAGAGTCCTTAGGGTGCCTTTTGGCAAACTCCAAGCGGGCTGTCATGTGCCTTTTACTGAGGAGTGGCTTTTGTCAGGCCACTCTACCATAAAGGCCTGATCGGTGGAGTGCTGCAGAGATGGTTGTCCTACTGGAAGGTTCTCCCATCTCCACAGAGGAACTCTGGCGCTCTTTCAGAGTGACCATTGGGATCAAGGCCCTTCTCGGATTTCTCAGTTTGGCCGGGCAGCCAGCTCTAGGAAGAGACTTGGTGGTTCCAAACTTCTTCCATTTAAGAATGATGGAGGCTACTGTGTTCTTGGGGACCTTCAATGCTGCAGACATTTTTGAGTACCCTTCTCCAGATCTGTGCCTCGACACAATCCTGTCTCGGAGCTCTACGGACAATTCCTTCGACTTCATGACTTTGTTTTTGCTCTGACATGCACTGTTAACTGTGGGACCTTATATAGACAGGTGTGTGCCTTTCTAAATCATGTCCAATCAATTGAATTTACCACAGGTGGACCAATCAAGTTGTAGAAACATCTCAAGGATGATCAATGGCGTAGTAGTGCGGTTGTTTATTGTGTTGTGTCCTCGTGTAAATAGCCTGTTTATTTGGTTTTTGTGTCTTTTATTCGTATATATTTCTCCATCTCACTTTCCATCCTTTAACTAAATATACTTTCCTGCAACCCGTCTCACCCAATGTGGAACGGATTCTATTATTTCTTTATTTCTATCAAGAACCTACGGCTGAAACTAGCTACCTAGCCAGCTAACTAGCTACTTGCTATTAGCCACCGTTAGCGGTCTTCACCACTGTCCGTGGCCTGCACTACCTACCAGCCAGCTCTAGCCTGGACAATTATCGGCCAGTCTGCACAGCGTGCTATCGACCCAGAGCATATCGGATTTTCTGCCGGAATCACTGAATCACTGGACGTTAACACCGGACCATCGCTACTAGCTAGCTGCAACAGAATGGCTGTTGTTGGCTAATCACCACTTCCCGATGTACCAGTCAGCCTTGAGCTAGCCTCGAGCCAGGCCCATCTCCCAGCTATCTACCTCTCTGTCAACCGGACGGGACCTCCTAGTGTCGACACAGAGTACCGCCGATCCATCACGACTGGTCTGCCGACATAATCGTCTGATGTGGTTTCAACAGGCTTCCCATTGCGACGACCATGAAGATCCATCTGCTAGCCCCGGCCCAGTAGTACGCACAATCAAGAGCAGTGCCTCCTGCTTGCCTGTGCTTTAGCAGCCTACGATCTGCTCCCGGACTTACTTAGTGCGGTTCACTGGACCTTATGATCACTCAGCTACACAGCTAATGCCTGCTGGACTGTTCCTTTACACGGTACCCCATCCTGTTTATCTTTTTAGCCTCAGCCCAAACTTTCGTCGCCATTTCCAGTTGTTGTCTTAGCACTCTCGAATAACACCTGTGATTGCTTTATGCCTCTCTCCCATGTCAATATGCCTAGCCATTTGCAGTTTGGGTTAGTTCTTATTATACAATTTCACTGTAGAACCCCAGGTTCAGCTCAACCATCCTCAGAGAGCTCCTTTGTCCCACCCTCCATACATGCGGAGACCGGCTCAATCGGTACCTCCAGTGATGCTATCTCTTTCATAGTTACCCAATGCTTAGGTGTACCTCCACTGTACTAATTTCCTTCCATATCCTTGTCTGTACATAATTCCCTGAATCTATTCTACAACGCCCAGAAATCTGCCCCTTTTCTCTGTACCCAACGCACTAGAAGACCATTTCTTAAAGCCTTAATTTACCCTCTAAATACACCTCTGCTGTCTTCAACCAGGATCTCAGCGATCAATGCCTCATTGCCTGCGTCCGTAATGGGTCCGCGGTCAAACGACCACCCCTCATCACTGTCAAACGCTCCCTAAAACACTTCAGCGAGCAGGCCTTCCTAATTGACCTGGCCCGGGTACCCTGGATGGATAATGACCTCATTCCATCAGTAGAGGATGCCTGGATTCTCTTTAAAAGTGCTTTCCTCTCCATCTTAAATAAGCATGCCCCATTCAGAAACTACAGAACTAAGAACAGATATAGCCCCTGGTTCTCCTCAGACTTGACTGCCCTTGACCAGCACAAAAACATCCTGTGGCGTACTGCATTAGCATCGAATAGCCCCCGCGATATGCAACTTTTCAGGGAAGTCAGGAACCAATATACACAAGCAGTTAGGAAAGCAAAGGCTAGCTTTTTCAAACAGAAATATGCATCCTGTAGCACTAACTCCAAAAAGTTTTGGGACACTGTAAAGTCCATGGAGAATAAGAGCACCTCCTCCCAGCTGCCCACTGCACTGAGGCTAGGAAACACTGTCACTACCGATAAATCTACAATAATCAAAATTTTCAACAAGCATTTTGCTACGGCTGGCCATGCTTTCCACCTGGCTACCCCTACCCCAGCCACCAGCTCTGCACCCTCTGCTGCAACTTGCCCATGCCCCCCCCCCCCGCTTCTCCTTCACACAAATTCAGACAGCTGATGTTCTGAAAGAGCTGCAAAATCTGGACACCTACAAATCAGCTGGGCTAGACAATCTGGACCCTTTCTTTCTAAAATTAGCCGGTTAAAGTTTTTGAAAGCCAAGTTAACAAACAGATCACCGATCATTTCGAATCCCACCGTACCTTCTCCGCTATGCAATCTGGTTTCCGAGCTGGTCATGGGTGCACCTCAGCCACGCTCAAGGTCCTAAACTATATTATAACCGCGATCGATAAAAGACAGTACTGTGCAGCCGTCTTCATCGACCTGGCCAAGGCTTTTGACTCTGTCAATCACCGCATTCTTATTGGCAGACTAAATAGCCTTGGATTCTCAAATTACTGCCTCGCCTGGTTCAACAACTACTTCTCAGACAGAGTTCAATGCGTCAAATCGGAGGGCCTGTTGTCTGGACCTCTGGCAGTCTCTATGGGGGTAACACAGGGTTAAATTCTCGGGCCGACTCTATTCTCTGTGTATATCAATGATGTCGCTCTTGCTGCTGGTGACTGTCAGATCCACCTCTACGCAGACGACACCATTTTGTATACATCTGGCCCTTCATTGGACACTGTGTTAACAAAGCTCGAAACGAGCTTCAATACCATACAACACTCCTTCCGTGGCCTCCAACTGCTCTTAAACACTAGTAAAACTAAATGCATGCTCTTCAATTGAACGCTGCTTGCACCCGCCCGCCCGACTAGAATCACGACTCTCGGTGAGTCTGACTTAGAGTATGTGGACAACTACAAATACCTAGGTGTCTGGTTAGACTGTAAACTCTCCTTCCAGACTGACATTAAGCATCTCCAATCCAAAGTTAAATCTAGAATCGGCTTCCTATTTCACAACAAAGCCTCCTTCACTCAGGCTGCCAAACATGCCCTCGTAAAACTGACTATCCTACCGATCCTTGACTTCGGCGATGTCATTTACAAAATAGCTTCCAACACTCTACTCAGCAAATTGGATGTAGTCTATCACTGTGCCATCCGTTTTGTCACCAAAGCCCCATATACTACCCACCATTGTGACCTGTATGCTCTCGTTGGCTGGCCCTCACTACATATTCGTCGCTAAAAACCAACTGGCTCCAGGTCACCTATAAATCACTTCTAGGCAAATCCCCGCCTTATCTTTGATCATTGGTCACCATAGCAACACCCTCCCGTAGTATGCGTTCCAGCAGGTATATCTCACTGGTCATCCCCAAAGCCAACACGTGGTCCTCTGTAGCTCAATTGGTAGAGCATGACGCTTGCAACGCCAGGGTAGTGGGTTCGATCCCCGGGACCACCCATACGTAAAAATGTATGCACACATGACTGTAAGTCGCTTTGGATAAAAGCGTCTGCTAAATGGCATATTATTATTATTATTATTATTACCTCCTTTGGCCGCCATTCCTTCCAGTTCTCTGCTGCCAATGACTGGAACGAACTGCAAAAATCTCTGAAGCTGGAGACTCTTATCTCCCTCACTAACTTTAAGCATCAGTTGTCAGAGCACCTTACCGATCACTGCACCTGTACACAGCCCATCTGAAATTAGCCCACCCAACTACCTCATCCCCATATTGTTATTTACATTGTTATTTATTTTGCTAATTTGCTCCCCAGTATCTCTAGTTGCACATCATCTTCTGCACATCTATCACTCCAGTGTTAATACTAAATTGTAATTATTTTGCACTATGGCCTATTTATTGCCTTACCTCCATAACTTACTACATTTGCACACACTGTATATAGATTTTCTATTGTGTTATTGACTGTATATTTTGTTTACCCCATATGTAACTCTGTGTTGTTGTTGTTTTTATCGCACTGCTTTGCTTTATCTTGTAAATGAGAACTTGTTCTCAACTGGCTTACCTGGTTAAATAAAGGTGAAATAAAAAATAAAATAAATAAATAAATAAAAATAAATAAAATAAAATGGAAACAGGATGCACCTCAGCACAGTTTCGAGTCTCATAGCAAAGGGTATGAATACTTATGTAAATAAGATATTTCAGTTTTTGCTTTGTCATTATGGGGTATTGTGTGTAGATTGATGAGGGGAAAAAAACTATTTAATACATTTTAGAATAAGGCTGTAATGTAACAAAATGTGGAAAAAATAAAGGGGTCTGAATACACTGTACATATATATATATATATATACATATATATTTGTCACAAGTGTAGAGAGGAGTAGGCAGGAGGCAGTCGCAGGTTTAGAACTACTGAATTTAGTAAAGCACCATAGCTTAAAGCGGGACAAAACACACAGTGCAAAATATAAAGTACTCAGGAAATACAATTTTGTAGGAGAGATTCCGCTCAGGAAAACAAGCAACATAATGACCGACAAAGACAAATGACACAGGGAGTGATAGTATACAGTGATAGAGGGGGGATTGGAACCAGATGTGTGTAATGATGACGAGACAAGTCCGGGGTTGATGAGTGAAGGACGTTTTCCAGCAGCAGGTTCGGCAGCAGCTAGAACGCTGGTGACGCCGAACGCCTGAGCTGGACAGGAGGGGGAGCCAAATTGCTCCTGCAGCGGGGCGCAACCGACCTTGGGGACGACCCCAGAGACGCGGTGCGGGTCAGTCGGGACGCCTGTGGAAACCCCAAAGGAGAGAACGGTCCAGTACGTCCCGCACCGGAACCCAGTACTTCTCTTCGGGACTGTACCCCTCCCAGTCAACCAGGTACTGGAGAGACCCCCTACAACGTCTTGAGTCCAACAGGCTGCGGACGGAGGATGCCGGGGCTCCCTCAACATCCAAGGGAGGGGGAGGTGCATCGTGGGGTCCCGCACTAGCTAAGGGACCAGCTGCGATCGGTCTGAGGAGAGAAAATGAGAGAGAGATACGGTAATTGACGGGGAATCTGTACGTCACCTCATTGATTCTCCTCAGGACTTTGAACGGCCCCACAAACCGCAGGCTCAGCTTCCAGCAGGCAGGCGGAGGGGCAGGTCCTTCGTAGAAAGCAGGACCCTGTCACTAGGGCCACACTGCGTTGATGATCGGTCTGCACCTTCTGCCGGGGGGACGGTACCCGGAGGTGAGGCTGACCGTGACCCCCAGTCGTTCCATGAAGGCCTTCCAGACACGGGAGCTGAACTGAGGACCACGGTCAGACACGATCCTCTGGGATCCCGTAGTGCAGGAAGATGTGTGAGAAAGAGAGCCTCTGCGATCTGCATGGCCGTAGGGAGACCAGGCAGAGGAATCAAATGGCTGAGAGGCTTTGGAAAACCGGTCCACAACGACCAGGACGGTGGTGTGCCCCTCCGAGGAGGAAAGGTCTGTGACAAAGTCCACAGAGAGATGGGACCAGGGTCGTTGTGGAACCGGCAGCGGGTGGAGTTTGCCATAGGGAAGGTGTCTCAGTGTCTTGCTCTGTGCGCAGGTGGAGCAAGAAGAGACATAAACCCGGACGTCCCGTGCCAAGGTGGGCCACCAGTACTTCGTGGAGAGAGTTGATAGTACAGGCTATACCCGGGTGCCCCGACACAGGTGCTGTATGTGCCCAGGAGAGGAGACGGTCCCGCACATCAGAGGGCATGTAGATACAACCCTCGGGACAGTGGGCAGGTGAGGGCTCCTGTCGCAGGGCTTGACGTATGTTCGTGTCCACATTCCACACGACAGGAGCCACAATGCGGGACAGGGGAATAATGGGTGTCACTTCCTCCCTCCGATCCTCTGTGTCATACACCCGGGACAACCCATCGGCCTTAACGTTCTTTGATCCCAGCTGGTAGGAGAGGATAAAGTCAAACCTGGTGAAGAATAGGGCCCACCTGGCCTGACGCAGGTTCAGCCTCTTCGCTGCTCGAATGTACTCTAGGATCCGGTGGTCCGTCCAGACAAGGAATGGGTGTTGAGCACCCTCCAGCCAGTGCTGCCATGCCTTCAGCACCTTCTTGACAGCCAACAACTCACGATCCCCCACGTCGTAATTCCGCTCCGCGGGAGACAGCTTCACGGATCCAGTATGTTGGGAGAGAACAGCCCCTACTCCAACCTCTGAGGCATCCACCTCCATAATGAAGGGCAGAGACAGGTCAGGGTGAGCCAGAACCGTTCGTAAACCGTTCCTTGAGTGCACGAAAGGCTTCGTTGGCCTCCCCAGTCCAGCGCAGCTGTCGAGGACCTCCCTTCAGGAGGGAGGTGAGAGGGGCCACCACTGTGCTGAAACCCCTAATGAAGTGCCTGAAATAGTTGCCAAAACCTAGGAAGCGCTGCACCGCCTTGATGTTGGAGGGAAAAGGCCACGACCATACTGCACTGACCCTCCATCTCCACTCCTGCGGTGGATATCCGATAGACCAGGAAGGAGACCTCCTGCTGGAAGAAAAAGCACTTCTCCGCCTTGGCGTACAGGTGATGCCCTATCAGCCTCTCAAATAAAGGACCTGACATGAGAGACATGTTGCTCGCGTGGAGTACACCAAGATGTCGTGTACGTACACCACTACAGAGCGACCCAACATGTCTCTAAACACCTCGTTAATGAAGGATTGGAACACAGAGGGTGCATTTGTCAGGCCGTAGAGAATGACCCCGTATTCGTAGTGCCCGGTGCTGGTGCTGAAGGCGGTCTTCCATTCATCCCCCTCTCTGATGCGCACCAGGTTGTAGGCACTGCGTAAATCCAATTTGGAAAAGTACTTTCCACCGTTTATCTGTTCGATTACAGTGGGTATGAGGGGGATAACTGAATTTAACTGTAGCCGTATTCAGTGTCCGGTAATCAATACAGGGGCAGAGACCTCTGTCCTTCTTCTTCATGAAAAAGAAGCTGGAAGAGGCCGGAGAGGTGGACGGAAGGAGGAATCCTTGAGCCAGCGCCTCCTGGATGTAGACCTCCATGGCTTAAATCTCTGCATGCGAGAGAGGGTAGATGTTCCCCCGCGGGAGGGTAGAACCAGGCAGTAGGTCGATAGTGCAGTCCCATGGGCGATGAGGGGGCAGGCACGTAGCATGAGTCTTCGAAAAAGCCACCTGTAGGACCCGGTATTCCTCCAGGATAGGGACGTGGGTGGCCTGGTCTGGACTTTCCACAGGGTGGCACAGATAGACACCGAGAGACACCTCCCCCGACACTCCTGCGACCAACCCAACAACCTCCTCTCTGTTCACGATATATGGGGGTTATGCAACTGTAACCAGGGGAGACTTAAATCTACGGGGTGTGCAGGAGAGTCTAAGAGGAGGAACGTAATGCATTCATGGTGGCTGTGATCAACTGTGAGGGAAATGGGAATCGTGGTCTGCTCACCAGTCCTGTTCCTAGAGGACGGTTGTCTAGAGCATGGACTGGGATAGGGGGTTGTAAAGGGACTTGAGGAATGTGTAATGATAAGGCAACTGACCAGTCTAGGAAATTGCCTGCAGCAACTGAGTCCACTAGGACAGGACTCAGTGGGGGACCAGGATAGTTCGGGAAGGTGACAGGGAGGAGGACGGGCTGGGTGGACAGAGAGGGGCAAGGCACGTCCACGCCTACCTGGGAAGGTGCAGGAGCGCTCCTCGGCCTGTCACTTTCTCGCCTGGTTCTCCTTCTGGGTCAGGTGTTCCAGGGGTGGTCCGACTCCCCGCAGTAGGAGCAGAGACCCTGTTGACAGCGGCGTTGATGTTCCTCTGGGGGAAGGTGAGTCATGCCCACCTCCATGGGCTCAGTCTCATTCCTAGGAGAGACCCGAACCCCTGGGATGGGCGACGACGGGCACGCAGGGGATTATCCAGGCGGATGGCCATGGCGATGAGCTGGTCCAGCGTGAGGTCCTCATCGCGACAGGCCAGCTCGGTCTGGACGTCCGCCTGTAGCCCGCTGCGGAAAACCATCAACAGGGCCTGGATGTTCCAGCCAGTGGACGCAGCCACCGTCCGGAAATCCAGAGCATACTCAGACGCTGTCCTGGACCCCTGGCGCAGACGGAGGAGACGCTCACCTCCCTCCCGGTCCTCTGTTGGGTGGTCGAAAACGGCATGGAAGAGTAAGGTGAAGCGCTCATAGGACTGTACTTCTGGACCGTCCCTCTCACAGATGGTGTACGCCCACTCCAGAGCCCGGCCTGTCAGCACTGAAATCACCAAGGCCACCTTGTCCCTCTCGGAGGCTGTCCCGGCATGACGTGCAAGGTGGAGGTCACACTGCAGGAGAAACCCCATACAGTGAGCTGGGGTGCCGTCAAACCGCTCCGGGAGGGGCAGGTGGACGTTGCTGATCAGACCGGGTGATGTAGATGGTGGTGGGGTGGCTGGAACGACCATGAGGAGCTGGGGAGATGGAGGTGTAGCCTGCAGTTGGCGTACAGTCCGGATCACCTCGTCCATGGCAGCCTCGAGGTGCTCCAGGCACGAGTCGTGCTGTAGGAGCTTTGCTCCTAAAGTGGAGAGGTCGGGATGTCCTGTTGCCTCCTATTTTCTTGGGTCGGTCATTCTGTCACAAGTGTAGAGAGGAGTAGGCAGGAGGCAGTCGCAGGTTTAGAACTACTGAATTTATTAAAGCACCATAGCTTAAAGTGGGACGAAACCCACAGTGCAAAATATAAAGTACTCAGGAAAAAGTAGGAGAGATTACTCTCATGAAAACAAGCAACATATACAATGACCGACAAAGACAAATGACAGAGGGAGTATACACTACCAGTCAAAAGTTTTGACACACCTACTCATTCAAGGGGTTTTCTTTATTTTGGTGTTATTTTTTTCATTGTAGAATAATAGTGAAGACATCAAAACTATGAAATAACACATGACGTTTTGCCTCTGACACCAGCAGTCATTGTTGTTGCTGTTGTGGCCCGAGTGTCAGCTTCCCTTTGGGCTGAAGGCTGACAGAGGAACCATCCCTCCAAACTGGGCCAGATGCTTCTTCCTCCGTGCTGCCCCCCCCCTCTCTCTCTCTATCTCTCTGCATCAAGCCTTAGCCCTTAGCCATGCAGAGCAGAGCAACACCAAGGAGTCATTCCCAGGCTAACGGGAAGCCTCAGGAATACCTGGGCTGAATCACAAATGGCACCCTATTCCCTTTGGCCCGTGGTCAAAAGTAATGTACTATATAGGGAACAGGGTGCTATTTGGGATGCAGAACCTGCACAGAGAGCTAACTGTGTGTGACACATTGACATTTTGGAAGGAGTCTCCTGGTGTCAGGCTTAGTTTCCCTCAAGCACTGAAGACAGACTGCTGTATAGTCTAGTAGCTCAGCTCTGGATGGAGACAGACTGCTGTATACTCTAGTAGCTCAGCTCTGGATGGAGACAGACTGCTGTATACTCTAGTAGCTCAGCTCTGGATGGAGACAGACCGCTGTATAGTCTATTAGCTCAGCTCTGGATGGAGACAGACTGCTGTATAGCCTATTAGCTCAGCTCTGGATGGAGACAGACTGCTGTATAAGCCTATTAGCTCAGCTCTGGATGGAGACAGACTGCTGTATAGTCCTATTAGCTCAGCTCTGGATGGAGACAGACTGCTGTATAGTCTAGTAGCTCAGCTCTGGATGGAGACAGACTGCTGCATACTCTAGTAGCTCAGCTCTGGATGGAGACAGACTGCTGTATAGTTTAGTAGCTCAGCTCTGGATGGAGACAGACTGCTGTATAGTCTATTAGCTCAGCTCTGGATGGAGACAGACTGCTGTATAGTCTAGTAGCTCAGCTCTGGATGGAGACAGACTGCTGTATAGTCTATTAGCTCAGCTCTGGATGGAGACAGACTGCTGTATACTCTAGTAGCTCAGCTCTGGATGGAGACAGACTGCTGTATACTCTATTAGCTCAGCTCTGGATGGAGACAGACTGCTGTATAGTCTATTAGCTCAGCTCTGGATGGAGACAGACTGCTGTATAGTCTAGTAGCTCAGCTCTGGATGGAGACAGACTGCTGTATAGTTTAGCAGCTCAGCTGTTTAACTCTTAGAAAACAGGGTCCCAAAGGGTTCTGCAGCTGTCCCCATAGGAGAACGCTTTTGGTTTTAGGTAGAACCCTTTTTGGTTCCAGGTAGAACTCTCTTGGGTTCCATGTAGAACCCTCTGTGGAAAGGGTTCTACATGGAAGCCAAAATGAGTTATTCAAAGGGTTCTCCTATGGGAACAGCTGAATAACCCTTTTTAGGTTCTAGATAGTAGAGCTCTGACTGCCCAGCTAGCAACAACCATTCCCACAACTTTAGAGAACGTCCCCTTAAAAAAGTCTCATTGGGTCATGTTTTCCATAGGACTGTTCCAGTGATGCGCAAGGACTGTTTCCAAAACACCATTCCATTTATGTAAAAGATAACTTACATAGAACGTAGTTACCATGTTCTCAGAATATTCAATATTAATGTTCTAGACACATTTCATTGGAACATTGGAAGAATATGAATCACTACACCAAATATCAGAGTTTCAGACTCCTAATTATCCTTACGCCTCTAAAGACTCTAGCCGCTTCCATGTCTGTCAGAAGAAATGAAGTGTTTTATCTCTGAACACTCATGAGTGAGTTTCTGACTGCTAATGTGTCCAGCTTGAGACCATGTAGTTATCCTGAAACTAACCCCTCCCTTAATTGTTACAGCCCCTCCCTTAATTGTTACAGCCCCTCCCTTTATTGCTACAGCCCCTCCCTTTATTGCTACAGCCCCTCCCTTTATTGCTACAGCCCCTCCCTTTATTTAGTCAGAGCTCTACTATCTAGAACCTAAAAGGGTTATTCAGCTGTTCCCATACGAGAACCCTTTGAATAACTCATTTTGGGTTCCATGTAGAACCCTTTCCACAGAGGGTTCTACATGGAACCAAGAGAGTTCTACCTGGA
Source organism: Coregonus clupeaformis (assembly GCF_020615455.1). Classification (NCBI taxonomy): domain Eukaryota; kingdom Metazoa; phylum Chordata; class Actinopteri; order Salmoniformes; family Salmonidae; genus Coregonus; species Coregonus clupeaformis. Next base: position 47,257 of record NW_025535019.1, read on the forward strand.
ACCAAAAACGGTTCTCATATGGGGACAGCTGCATAACCCTTTGGGACCCTTTTTTTCTAAGAGTTAAACAGCTGAGCTACTAAACTATACAGCAGTCTGTCTCCATCCAGAGCTGAGCTACTAAACTATACAGCAGTCTGTCTCCATCCAGAGCTGAGCTGCTAAACTATACAGCAGTCTGTCTCCATCCAGAGCTGAGCTACTAAACTATACAGCAGTCTGTCTCCATCCAGAGCTGAGCTACTAAACTATACAGCAGTCTGTCTCCATCCAGAGCTGAGCTACTAGAGTATACAGCAGTCTGTCTCCATCCAGAGCTGAGCTGCTAAACTATACAGCAGTCTGTCTCCATCCAGAGCTGAGCTAATAGAGTATAGAGCAGTCTGTCTCCATCCAGAGCTGAGCTACTAGAGTATACAGCAGTCTGTCTCCATCCAGAGCTGAGCTACTAGACTATACAGCAGTCTGTCTCCATCCAGAGCTGAGCTGCTAAACTATACAGCAGTCTGTCTCCATCCAGAGCTGAGCTAATAGACTATACAGCAGTCTGTCTCCATCCAGAGCTGAGCTGCTAAACTATACAGCAGTCTGTCTCCATCCAGAGCTGAGCTGCTAAACTATACAGCAGTCTGTCTCCATCCAGAGCTGAGCTGCTAAACTATACAGCAGTCTGTCTCCATCCAGAGCTGAGCTACTAGACTATACAGCAGTCTGTCTCCATCCAGAGCTGAGCTGCTAAACTATACAGCAGTCTGTCTCCATCCAGAGCTGAGCTGCTAAACTATACAGCAGTCTGTCTCCATCCAGAGCTGAGCTGCTAAACTATACAGCAGTCTGTCTCCATCCAGAGCTGAGCTACTAGAGTATACAGCAGTCTGTCTCCATCCAGAGCTGAGCTACTAGACTATACAGCAGTCTGTCTCCATCCAGAGCTGAGCTGCTAAACTATACAGCAGTCTGTCTCCATCCAGAGCTGAGCTAATAGACTATACAGCAGTCTGTCTCCATCCAGAGCTGAGCTGCTAAACTATACAGCAGTCTGTCTCCATCCAGAGCTGAGCGTGCTAAACTATACAGCAGTCTGTCTCCATCCAGAGCTGAGCTGCTAAACTATACAGCAGTCTGTCTCCATCCAGAGCTGAGCTACTAAACTATACAGCAGTCTGTCTCCATCCAGAGCTGAGCTGCTAAACTATACAGCAGTCTGTCTCCATCCAGAGCTGAGCTACTAGAGTATACAGCAGTCTGTCTCCATCCAGAGCTGAGCTACTAGAGTATACAGCAGTCTGTCTCCATCCAGAGCTGAGCTAATAGACTATACAGCAGTCTGTCTCCATCCAGAGCTGAGCTACTAGAGTATACAGCAGTCTGTCTCCATCCAGAGCTGGGGTACTAGACTATTTAGCAGTCTGTCTCCATCCAGAGCTGAGCTGCTAAACTATACAGCAGTCTGTCTCCATCCAGAGCTGAGCTAATAGACTATACAGCAGTCTGTCTCCATCCAGAGCTGAGCTGCTAAACTATACAGCAGTCTGTCTCCATCCAGAGCTGAGCTGCTAAACTATACAGCAGTCTGTCTCCATCCAGAGCTGAGCTGCTAAACTATACAGCAGTCTGTCTCCATCCAGAGCTGAGCTACTAGACTATACAGCAGTCTGTCTCCATCCAGAGCTGAGCTACTAAACTATACAACAGTCTGTCTCCATCCAGAGCTGAGCTACTAGAGTATACAGCAGTCTGTCTCCATCCAGAGCTGAGCTACTAGAGTATACAGCAGTCTGTCTCCATCCAGAGCTGAGCTACTAGACTATACAGCAGTCTGTCTCCATCCAGAGCTGAGCTACTAGAGTATACAGCAGTCTGTCTCCATCCAGAGCTGAGCTACTAGAGTATACAGCAGTCTGTCTCCATCCAGAGCTGAGCTACTAAACTATACAGCAGTCTGTCTCCATCCAGAGCTGAGCTACTAAACTATACAGCAGTCTGTCTCCATCCAGAGCTGAGCTACTAAACTATACAGCAGTCTGTCTCCATCCAGAGCTGAGCTAATAGACTATACAGCAGTCTGTCCCAAATGGCACCCTATTCCCTTTGGCCCGTGGTCAAAAGTAATGTACTATATAGGGAACAGGGTGCTATTTGGGATGCAGAACCTGCACAGAGAGCTAACTGTGTGTGACACATTGACATTTTGGAAGGAGTCTCCTGGTGTCAGGCTTAGTTTCCCTCAAGCACTGAAGACAGACTGCTGTATAGTCTAGTAGCTCAGCTCTGGATGGAGACTGATGCTGTATACTCTAGTAGCTCAGCTCTGGATGGGAGACAGACTGCTGTATACTCTAGTAGCTCAGCTCTGGATGGAGACAGACTGCTGTATAGTCTATTAGCTCAGCTCTGGATGGAGACAGACTGCTGTATAGCCTATTAGCTCAGCTCTGGATGGAGACAGACTGCTGTATAGCCCTATTAGCTCAGCTCTGGATGGAGACAGACTGCTGTATAGTCTATTAGCTCAGCTCTGGATGGAGACAGACTGCTGTATAGCTAGTAGCTCAGCTCTGGATGGAGACAGACTGCTGTATACTCTAGTAGCTCAGCTCTGGATGGAGACAGACTGCTGTATAGTTTAGTAGCTCAGCTCTGGATGGAGACAGACTGCTGTATAGTCTATTAGCTCAGCTCTGGATGGAGACAGACCGCTGTATAGTCTAGTAGCTCAGCTCTGGATGGAGACAGACTGCTGTATAGTCTATTAGCTCAGCTCTGGATGGAGACAGACTGCTGTATACTCTAGTAGCTCAGCTCTGGATGGAGACAGACTGCTGTACTCTATTAGCTCAGCTCTGGATGGAGACAGACTGCTGTATAGTCTATTAGCTCAGCTCTGGATGGAGACAGACTGCTGTATAGTCTAGTAGCTCAGCTCTGGATGGAGACAGACTGCTTTGTATAGTTTAGCAGCTCAGCTGTTTAACTCTTAGAAAACAGGGTCCCAAAGGGTTCTGCAGCTGTCCCCATAGGAGAACGCTTTTGGTTTTAGGTAGAACCCTTTTTGGTTCCAGGTAGAACTCTCTTGGGTTCCATGTAGAACCCTCTGTGGAAAGGGTTCTACATGGAAGCCAAAATGAGTTATTCAAAGGGTTCTCCTATGGGAACAGCTGAATAACCCTTTTAGGTTCGAGATAGTAGAGCTCTGACTGCCCAGCTAGCAACAACCATTCCCACAACTTTAGAGAACGTCCCCTTAAAAGTCTCATTGGGTCATGTTTTCATAGGACTGTTCCAGTGATGCGCAAGGACTGTTTCCAAAACACCATTCCATTTATGTAAAAGATAACTTACATAGAACGTAGTTACCATGTTCTCAGAATATTCAATATTAATGTTCTAGACACATTTCATTGGAACATTGGAAGAATATGAATCACTACACCAAATATCAGAGTTTCAGACTCCTAATTATCCTTACGCCTCTAAAGACTCTAGCCGCTTCCATGTCTGTCAGAAGAAATGAAGTGTTTTATCTCTGAACACTCATGAGTGAGTTTCTGACTGCTAATGTGTCCAGCTTGAGACCATGTAGTTATCCTGAAACTAACCCCTCCCCTTAATTGTTACAGCCCCCTCCCTTAATTGTTACAGCCCCTCCCTTTATTGCTACAGCCCCTCCCTTTATTGCTACAGCCCCTCCCTTTATTGCTACAGCCCCTCCCTTTATTTAGTCAGAGCTCTACTATCTAGAACCTAAAAAGGTTATTCAGCTGTTCCCATACGAGAACCCTTTGAATAACTCATTTTGGGTTCCATGTAGAACCCCTTTCCACAGAGGGTTCTACATGGAACCCAAGAGAGTTCTACCTGGAACCAAAAACGGTTCTCATATGGGGACAGCTGCATAACCCTTTGGGACCCTTTTTCTAAGAGTTAAACAGCTGAGCTACTAAACTATACAGCAGTCTGTCTCCATCCAGAGCTGAGCTACTAAACTATACAGCAGTCTGTCTCCATCCAGAGCTGAGCTGCTAAACTATACAGCAGTCTGTCTCCATCCAGAGCTGAGCTACTAAACTATACAGCAGTCTGTCTCCATCCAGAGCTGAGCTACTAAACTATACAGCAGTCTGTCTCCATCCAGAGCTGAGCTACTAGAGTATACAGCAGTCTGTCTCCATCCAGAGCTGAGCTGCTAAACTATACAGCAGTCTGTCTCCATCCAGAGCTGAGCTAATAGAGTATAGAGCAGTCTGTCTCCATCCAGAGCTGAGCTACTAGAGTATACAGCAGTCTGTCTCCATCCAGAGCTGAGCTACTAGACTATACAGCAGTCTGTCTCCATCCAGAGCTGAGCTGCTAAACTATACAGCAGTCTGTCTCCATCCAGAGCTGAGCTAATAGACTATACAGCAGTCTGTCTCCATCCAGAGCTGAGCTGCTAAACTATACAGCAGTCTGTCTCCATCCAGAGCTGAGCTGCTAAACTATACAGCAGTCTGTCTCCATCCAGAGCTGAGCTGCTAAACTATACAGCAGTCTGTCTCCATCCAGAGCTGAGCTACTAGACTATACAGCAGTCTGTCTCCATCCAGAGCTGAGCTGCTAAACTATACAGCAGTCTGTCTCCATCCAGAGCTGAGCTGCTAAACTATACAGCAGTCTGTCTCCATCCAGAGCTGAGCTGCTAAACTATACAGCAGTCTGTCTCCATCCAGAGCTGAGCTACTAGAGTATACAGCAGTCTGTCTCCATCCAGAGCTGAGCTACTAGAGTATACAGCAGTCTGTCTCCATCCAGAGCTGAGCTACTAGAGTATACAGCAGTCTGTCTCCATCCAGAGCTGAGCTACTAGACTATACAGCAGTCTGTCTCCATCCAGAGCTGAGCTACTAGAGTATACAGCAGTCTGTCTCCATCCAGAGCTGAGCTACTAGAGTATACAGCAGTCTGTCTCCATCCAGAGCTGAGCTACTAAACTATACAGCAGTCTGTCTCCATCCAGAGCTGAGCTACTAAACTATACAGCAGTCTGTCTCATCCAGAGCTGAGCTACTAAACTATACAGCAGTCTGTCTCCATCCAGAGCTGAGCTAATAGACTATACAGCAGTCTGTCCCAAATGGCACCCTATTCCCTTTGGCCCGTGGTCAAAAGTAATGTACTATATAGGGAACAGGGTGCTATTTGGGATGCAGAACCTGCACAGAGAGCTAACTGTGTGTGACACATTGACATTTTGGAAGGAGTCTCCTGGTGTCAGGCTTAGTTTCCCTCAAGCACTGAAGACAGACTGCTGTATAGTCTAGTAGCTCAGCTCTGGATGGAGACAGACTGCTGTATACTCTAGTAGCTCAGCTCTGGATGGAGACAGACTGCTGTATACTCTAGTAGCTCAGCTCTGGATGGAGACAGACTGCTGTATAGTCTATTAGCTCAGCTCTGGATGGAGACAGACTGCTGTATAGCCTATTAGCTCAGCTCTGGATGGAGACAGACTGCTGTATAGCCTATTAGCTCAGCTCTGGATGGAGACAGACTGCTGTATAGTCTATTAGCTCAGCTCTGGATGGAGACAGACTGCTGTATAGTCTAGTAGCTCAGCTCTGGATGGAGACAGACTGCTGTATACTCTAGTAGCTCAGCTCTGGATGGAGACAGACTGCTGTATAGTTTAGTAGCTCAGCTCTGGATGGAGACAGACTGCTGTATAGTCTATTAGCTCAGCTCTGGATGGAGACAGACTGCTGTATAGTCTAGTAGCTCAGCTCTGGATGGAGACAGACTGCTGTATAGTCTATTAGCTCAGCTCTGGATGGAGACAGACTGCTGTATACTCTAGTAGCTCAGCTCTGGATGGAGACAGACTGCTCTATACTCTATTAGCTCAGCTCTGGATGGAGACAGACTGCTGTATAGTCTATTAGCTCAGCTCTGGATGGAGACAGACTGCTGTATAGTCTAGTAGCTCAGCTCTGGATGGAGACAGACTGCTGTATAGTTTAGCAGCTCAGCTGTTTAACTCTTAGAAAACAGGGTCCCAAAGGGTTCTGCAGCTGTCCCCATAGGAGAACGCTTTTGGTTTTAGGTAGAACCCTTTTTGGTTCCAGGTAGAACTCTCTTGGGTTCCATGTAGAACCCTCTGTGGAAAGGGTTCTACATGGAAGCCAAAATGAGTTATTCAAAGGGTTCTCCTATGGGAACAGCTGAATAACCCTTTTAGGTTCGAGATAGTAGAGCTCTGACTGCCCAGCTAGCAACAACCATTCCCACAACTTTAGAGAACGTCCCCTTAAAAGTCTCATTGGGTCATGTTTTCATAGGACTGTTCCAGTGATGCGCAAGGACTGTTTCAAAACACCATTCCATTTATGTAAAAGATAACTTACATAGAACGTAGTTACCATGTTCTCAGAATGTTCAATATTAATGTTCTAGACACATTTCATTGGAACATTGGAAGAATATGAATCACTACACCAAATATCAGAGTTTCAGACTCCTAATTATCCTTACGCCTCTAAAGACTCTAGCCGCTTCCATGTCTGTCAGAAGAAATGAAGTGTTTTATCTCTGAACACTCATGAGTGAGTTTCTGACTGCTAATGTGTCCAGCTTGAGACCATGTAGTTATCCTGAAACTAACCCCTCCCTTAATTGCTACAGCCCCTCCCTTTATTGCTACAGCCCCTCCCTTTATTGTTACAGCCCCTCCCTTTATTGCTACAGCCCCTCCCTTTATTGCTACAGCCCCTCCCTTTATTTAGTCAGAGCTCTACTATCTAGAACCTAAAAGGGTTATTCAGCTGTTCCCATACGAGAACCCTTTGAATAACTCATTTTGGGTTCCATGTAGAACCCTTTCCACAGAGGGTTCTACATGGAACCCAAGAGAGTTCTACCTGGAACCAAAAACGGTTCTCATATGGGGACAGCTGCATAACCCTTTGGGACCCTTTTTTCTAAGAGTTAAACAGCTGAGCTACTAAACTATACAGCAGTCTGTCTCCATCCAGAGCTGAGCTACTAAACTATACAGCAGTCTGTCTCCATCCAGAGCTGAGCTGCTAAACTATACAGCAGTCTGTCTCCATCCAGAGCTGAGCTACTAAACTATACAGCAGTCTGTCTCCATCCAGAGCTGAGCTACTAAACTATACAGCAGTCTGTCTCCATCCAGAGCTGAGCTACTAGAGTATACAGCAGTCTGTCTCCATCCAGAGCTGAGCTGCTAAACTATACAGCAGTCTGTCTCCATCCAGAGCTGAGCTAATAGAGTATAGAGCAGTCTGTCTCCATCCAGAGCTGAGCTACTAGAGTATACAGCAGTCTGTCTCCATCCAGAGCTGAGCTACTAGACTATACAGCAGTCTGTCTCCATCCAGAGCTGAGCTGCTAAACTATACAGCAGTCTGTCTCCATCCAGAGCTGAGCTAATAGACTATACAGCAGTCTGTCTCCATCCAGAGCTGAGCTGCTAAACTATACAGCAGTCTGTCTCCATCCAGAGCTGAGCTGCTAAACTATACAGCAGTCTGTCTCCATCCAGAGCTGAGCTGCTAAACTATACAGCAGTCTGTCTCCATCCAGAGCTGAGCTACTAGACTATACAGCAGTCTGTCTCCATCCAGAGCTGAGCTGCTAAACTATACAGCAGTCTGTCTCCATCCAGAGCTGAGCTGCTAAACTATACAGCAGTCTGTCTCCATCCAGAGCTGAGCTGCTAAACTATACAGCAGTCTGTCTCCATCCAGAGCTGAGCTACTAGAGTATACAGCAGTCTGTCTCCATCCAGAGCTGACCTACTAGACTATACAGCAGTCTGTCTCCATCCAGAGCTGAGCTGCTAAACTATACAGCAGTCTGTCTCCATCCAGAGCTGAGCTAATAGACTATACAGCAGTCTGTCTCCATCCAGAGCTGAGCTGCTAAACTATACAGCAGTCTGTCTCCATCCAGAGCTGAGCTGCTAAACTATACAGCAGTCTGTCTCCATCCAGAGCTGAGCTGCTAAACTATACAGCAGTCTGTCTCCATCCAGAGCTGAGCTACTAAACTATACAGCAGTCTGTCTCCATCCAGAGCTGAGCTGCTAAACTATACAGCAGTCTGTCTCCATCCAGAGCTGAGCTACTAGAGTATACAGCAGTCTGTCTCCATCCAGAGCTGAGCTACTAGAGTATACAGCAGTCTGTCTCCATCCAGAGCTGAGCTAATAGACTATACAGCAGTCTGTCTCCATCCAGAGCTGAGCTACTAGAGTATACAGCAGTCTGTCTCCATCCAGAGCTGAGGTACTAGACTATTTAGCAGTCTGTCTCCATCCAGAGCTGAGCTAGCTAAACTATACAGCAGTCTGTCTCCATCCAGAGCTGAGCTAATAGACTATACAGCAGTCTGTCTCCATCCAGAGCTGAGCTGCTAAACTATACAGCAGTCTGTCTCCATCCAGAGCTGAGCTGCTAAACTATACAGCAGTCTGTCTCCATCCAGAGCTGAGCTGCTAAACTATACAGCAGTCTGTCTCCATCCAGAGCTGAGCTACTAGACTATACAGCAGTCTGTCTCCATCCAGAGCTGAGCTACTAAACTATACAACAGTCTGTCTCCATCCAGAGCTGAGCTACTAGAGTATACAGCAGTCTGTCTCCATCCAGAGCTGAGCTACTAGAGTATACAGCAGTCTGTCTCCATCCAGAGCTGAGCTACTAGACTATACAGCAGTCTGTCTCCATCCAGAGCTGAGCTACTAGAGTATACAGCAGTCTGTCTCCATCCAGAGCTGAGCTACTAGAGTATACAGCAGTCTGTCTCCATCCAGAGCTGAGCTACTAAACTATACAGCAGTCTGTCTCCATCCAGAGCTGAGCTACTAAACTATACAGCAGTCTGTCTCCATCCAGAGCTGAGCTACTAAACTATACAGCAGTCTGTCTCCATCCAGAGCTGAGCTAATAGACTATACAGCAGTCTGTCTCCATCCAGAGCTGAGCTAATAGAGTATACAGCAGTCTGTCTCCATCCAGAGCTGAGCTACTAGACTATACAGCAGTCTGTCTCCATCCAGAGCTGAGCTACTAAACTATACAGCAGTCTGTCTCCATCCAGAGCTGAGCTAATAGACTATACAGCAGTCTGTCTCCATCCAGAGCTGAGCTAATAGACTATACAGCAGTCTGTCTCCAGTGCTTGAGGGAAACTAAGCCTGACACCAGGGGACTCCTTCCAAAATGTCAATGTGTCACACACAGTTAGCTCTCTGTGCAGGTTCTGCGTCCCAAATAGCACCCTGTTCCCTATATAGTACATTACTTTTGACCACGGGCCATAGGGAATAGGGTGCCATTTGGGATTCAGCCCAGGTATTCCTGAGGCTTCCCGTTAGCCTGGGAATGACTCCTTGGTGTTGCTCTGCTCTGCATGGCTAAGGGCTAAGGCTTGATGCAGAGAGATAGAGAGAGGGGGGAGGGCAGCACGGAGGAAGAAGCATCTGGCCCAGTTTGGAGGGATGGTTCCTCTGTCAGCCTTCAGCCCAAAGGGAAGCTGACACTCGGGCCACAACAGCAACAACAATGACTGCTGGTGTCAGAGGCAAAACGTCCACACATGGCATCAGAAATGTGCTGGATGTCACTCACCTAACAGACCCTCTTCTCATACAATGACTGAAAGACCATGGACCGATCTGTCAACAAGCACCTGAGCCTAAAGACTGTCTTAAATGGCACCCTATCCCTGGTCAAATGGCACCCTATCCCTGGTCAAATGGCACCCTATCCCTGGTCAAATTGCACCCTATCCCTGGTCAAATGGCACCCTATCCCTGGTCAAATGGCACCCTATCCCTGGTCAAATGGCACCCTATCCCTGGTCAAATGGCACCTTATCCCTGGTCAAATGGCACCCTATCCCATGTCAAATGGCACCCTATCCCATGTGAAATGGCACCCTATCCCTTTTCAAATGGCACCTGATCCCTAATCAAATGGCACCCTATCCCATGTCAAATGGCACCCTATCCCTGGTCAAATGGCACCCTATCCCTGGTCAAATGGCACCATATCCCTGGTCAAATGGCACCCTATCCCTGGTCAAATGGCACCCTATCCCTGGTCAAATGGCACCCTATCCCTGGTCAAATGGCACCTTATACCTGGTCAAAAGGCACCCTATCCCATGTCAAATGGCACCCTATCCCTGGTCAAATGGCACCTTATGCCTGGTCAAATGGCACCCTATACCATGTCAAATGGCACCCTATCCCTGGTCAAATGGCACCTTATCCCTGGTCAAATGGCACCCTATCCCTGATCAAATGGTACCTTATACCTTGTCAAAAGGCACCCTATCCCTGGTCAAATGGCACCCTATCCCTGGTCAAATGGCACATTATGCCTGGTCAAATGGCACCCTATACCATGTCAAATGGCACCCTATCCCTGGTCAAATGGCACCTTATCCCTGGTCAAATGGCACCCTATCCCTGATCAAATGGTACCTTATACCTTGTCAAAATGCACCCTATTCCTGGTCAAATGGCACCCTATCCCTGATCAAACGGTACCCTATCCCTGTTCAAATGGCACCCTATCCCTGGTCAAATGGCACCCTATCCCTGATCAAATGGCACCCTATCCCTGGTCAAATGGCACCTTATCCCTGGTCAAATGGCACCTATCCCATGTCAAATGGCACCCTATCCTTGGTCAAATGGCACCCTATCCCTGGTCAAATGGCACCCTATCCCTGGTCAAATGGCACCCTATCCCTGGTCAAATGGCACCCTATACAATATCAAATGGCAGCCTATCCCATGTCAAATGGCACCCTATCCATGATCAAATGGCACCCTATCCCTGGTCAAATGGCACCCTATCCCTGGTCAAATGGCACCCTATCCCTGGTCAAATGGCACCCTATCCCTGGTCAAATGGCACCCTATCCCTGGTCAAATGGCACCCTATCCCTGGTCAAATGGCACCCTATCCCTGGTCAAATGGCACCCTATCCCTGGTCAAATGGCACCCTATCCCTGGTCAAATGGCACCCTATCCCTGGTCAAATGGCACCCTATCCCTGATCAAATGGCACCCTATCCCTGGTCAAATGGCACCCTATCCCTGGTCAAATGGCACCCTATCCCTGGTCAAATGGCACCCTATCCCTGGTCAAATGGCACCCTATCCCTGGTCAAATGGCACCCTATCCCTGGTCAAATGGCACCCTATCCCTGGTCAAATGGCACCCTATCCCTGGTCAAATGGCACCCTATCCCTGATCAAATGGCACCCTATCCCTGGTCAAATGGCACCCTATCCCTAGTCAAATGGCACCCTATCCCTGGTCAAATGGCACCCTATCCCTGGTCAAATGGCACCCTATCCCTGGTCAAATGGCACCCTATCCCTGGTCAAATGGCACCCTATCCCTGGTCAAATGGCACCTCATCCCTGGTCAAATGGCACCTATCCCGTGTCAAATGGCACCCTATCCCTGGTCAAATGGCACCCTATCCCTGGTCAAATGGCACCCTATCCCTGGTCAAATGGCACCCTATCCCTGGTCAAATGGCACCTATCCCTGGTCAAATGGCACCCTATCCCATGTGAAATGGCACCTTATCCCTTTTCAAATGGCACCTGATCCCAATCAAATGGCACCCTATCCCATGTCAAATGGCACCCTATCCCTGTTCAAATGGCACCCTATCCCTGGTCAAATGGCACCCTATCCCTGGTCAAATGGCACCCTATCCCTGGTCAAACGGCACCCTATCCCTGGTCAAATGGCACCTTATACCTGGTCAAAAGGCACCTATCCCATGTCAAATGGCACCCTATCCCTGGTCAAATTGCACCTTATGCCTGGTCAAATGGCACCCTATACCTTGTCAAATGGCACCCTATCCCTGGTCAAATGGCACCCTATCCCTGGTCAAATGGCACCCTATCCCTGATCATATGGTACCTTATACCTGGTCAAAAGGCACCCTATCCCTGGTCAAATGGCACCCTATCCCAGGTCAAATGGCACATTATGCCTGGTCAAATGGCACCCTATACCATGTCAAATGGCACCCTATCCCTGGTCATATGGCACCCTATCCCTGGTCAAATGGCACCCTATCCCTGATCAAATGGCACCTTATCCCTGGTCAAATGGCACATTATCCCTGTTCAAATGGCACCCTATCCCATGTCAAATGTCACCCTATCCCATGTCAAATGGCACCCGATCCCTGGTCAAATGGCACCCTATCCCTGATCAAATGGCACCTTATCCCTGGTCAAATGGCACCCTATCCCATGTCAAATGGCACCTATCCCATGTCAAATGGCACCTATCCATTATCAAATGGCACCTATCCCATGTCAAATGGCACCCTATCCCATGTCAAATGGCACCCTATCCCTGGTCAAATGGCACCCTATCCCTGGTCAAATGGCACCCTATCCCTGGTCAAATGGCACCCTATCCCTGGTCAAATGGCACCCTATCCCTGGTCAAATGGCACCCTATGCCATGTCAAATGGCACCCTATACCTGGTCAAATGGCACCCTATCCCTGGTCAAATGGCACCCTATCCCTGGTCAAATGGCACCCTATCCCTGGTCCAAATGGCACCCTATCCCTGGTCAAATGGCACACCTATCCCTGGTCAAATGGCACCCCTATCCCTGGTCAAATGGCACCCTATACCTTGTCAAATGGCACCCTATCCCTGGTCAAATGGCACCTATCCCTGGTCAAATGGCACCCTATCCCTGATCAAATGGCACCGTATCCCTGGTCAAATGGCACATTATCCCTGGTCAAATGGCACCATATCCCATGTCAAATGGCACCCTATCCCATGTCAAATGGCACCCTATCCCTGATCAAATGGCACCCTATCCCTGGTCAAATGGCACCCTATCCCTGGTCAAATGGCACCCTATCCCTGGTCAAATGGCACCCTATCCCTGGTTAAATGGCACCCTATCCCTGATCAAATGGCACCCTATCCCTGGTCAAATGGCACCCTATCCCTGGTCAAATGGCACATTATCCCTGGTCAAATGGCACCCTATCCCATGCCAAATGGCACCCTATCCTTGGTCAAATGGCACCCTATCCCTGGTCAAATGGCACCCTATCCCTGGTCAAATGGCACCCTATCCCTGGTCAAATGGCACCCTATCCAATATCAAATGGCAGCCTATCCCATGTCAAATGGCACCCTATCCAATATCAAATGGCACCCTATCCCATGTCAAATGGCACCCTATCCCATGTCAAATGGCACCCTATCCCTGGTCAAATGGCACCCTATCCCTGGTCAAATGGCACCCTATCCCTGATCAAACGGTACCCTATCCCTGTTCAAATGGCACCTTATCCCTGGTCAAATGGCACCCTATCCCATGTCAAATGGCACCCTATCCTTGGTCAAATGGCACCCTATCCCTGGTCAAATGGCACCCTATCCCTGATCAAATGGCACCTATCCCTGGTCAAATGGCACCCATAAATATCAAATGGCACCTATCCAATGTCAAATGGCACCCTATCCCTGGTCAAATGGCACCTATCCCTGGTCAAATGGCACCTATCCCTGGTCAAATGGCACCCTATCCCTGGTCAAATGGCACCCTATCCCTGGTCAAATGGCACCTATCCCTGGTCAAATGGCACCCTATCCCTGGTCAAATGGCAGCTACCCCTGGGCCAACTGGCGCCCATCCCTGGTCAAAGGCACCCTATCCTTGGTCAAATGGCACCCTATCCCTGGTCAAATGGCACCCTATCCCTGGTCAAATGGCACCCTATCCTGGTCAAATGGCACCCTATCCCTGGTCAAATGGCACCCTATCCCTGGTCAAATGGCACCCTATCCCTGGTCAAATGGCACCTATCCCTGGTCAAATGGCACCCTATCCCTGGTCAAATGGCACCCTATCCCTGGTCAAATGGCACCCTATCCCTGGTCAAATGGCACCCTATCCCTGGTCAAATGGCACCCTATCCCTGAACAAATGGCACCTATCCCTGGTCAAATGGCACCCTATCCCTGGTCAAATGGCACCCTATCCCTGGTCAAATGGCACCCTATCCCTGGTCAAATGGCACCCTATCCCTGGTCAAATGGCACCCTATCCCTGGTCAAATGGCACCCTATCCCTGGTCAAATGGCACCCTATCCCTGGTCAAATGGCACCCTATCCCTGGTCAAATGGCACCCTATCCCTGGTCAAATGGCACCCTATCCCTGGTCAAATGGCACCCTATCCCTTGTCAAATGGCACCCTATCCCTGATCAAATGGCACCCTATCCTTGGTCAAATGGCACCCTATCCCTGATCAAATGGCACCCTATCCCTGGTCAAATGGCACCCTATCACTGATCAAATGGTACCCTATCCCTGGTCAAATGGCACCCTATCCCTGGTCAAATGGCACATTATGCCTGGTCAAGTGGCACCCTATACCATGTCAAATGGCACCCTATCCCTAGTCAAATGGCACCCTATCCCTGGTCAAATGGCACCTTATCCCTGATCAAATGGCACCTTATCCCTGGTCAAATGGCACATTATCCCTGGTCAAATGGCACCCTATCCCATGTCAAATGGCACCCTATCCCTGGTCAAATGGCACCCTATCCCTTGTCAAATGGCACCCTATCCCTGATCAAATGGCACCCTATCCCTGGTCAAATGGCACCCTATCCCTGGTCAAATGGCACCTATCCCTGGTCAAATGGCACCCTATCCCTGGTCAAATGGCACCTATCCCTGGTCAAATGGCACCCTATCCCTGGTCAAATGGCACCCTATCCCTGGTCAAATGGCACCCTATCCCTGGTCAAATGGCACCCTATCCCTGGTCAAATGGCACCTATCCCTGGTCAAATGGCACCCCTATCCCTGGTCAAATGGCACCCTATCCCTGGTCAAATGGCACCCTATCCCTGGTCAAATGGCACCCTATCCCTGGTCAAATGGCACCCTATCTCTGGTCAAATGGCACCCTATCCCTGGTCAAATGGCACCCTATCCCTGGTCAAATGGCACCCTATCCCTGATCAAATGGCACCTTATCCCTGGTCAAATGGCACCCTATCCCTGGTCAAATGGCACCCTATCCCTGGTCAAATGGCACCCTATCCCTGGTCAAATGGCACCCTATCCCTGGTCAAATGGCACCCTATCCCTGGTCAAATGAAGAGGCCTAAATATAGGGAACAGGGAGCCATTTGGGATGTGAACACTATCTGTCACCACAGCAGCAGTTTGCCTTTCATTTAGTCTTTATTTAACCAGGATTAAATCCCAGAGGTTAAAAACATCTAATTTATTACAGTCCTGAAATGTCTCACGGCTATATTAAAATAGATAAATTATAGCATTATCATTATTGTCATATATCATCCATGGATTAATTATGGAAAGGCTTCAAATTATTAACTTTAACTTTAATAAAATACCATCCAGTCTTGGCAATAATTTGAAATGAGTACAATTATACATCAGATCACTTCAGTTTTTTTTTACATTCTCTGATTAAGATCATCCTTATCTTGATTCCACATCCACATGTGATGATTGGAAAGAACCCTATTAATCCCGAATCATTACAAAACTGCAGTCCAAACTAAATACATTTCAAAGCTGCAGGCCAAATGGGTAGTTGTGTTGTCTTTATTCCAATCATTTTCTTAAAAACTCCATCAGTACTTCTATGTTAATTTACTACTGATCAGTACCTCTATGTAAGTGTACTACTGATCAGTACCTCCTCTATGTTAGTGTACTACTGATCAGTACCTCCTCTATGTTAGTGTACTACTGATCAGTACCTCCTCTATGTTAATGTACTACTGATCAGTACCTCCTCTATGTTAGTGTACTACTGATCAGTACCTCTATGTTAGTGTACTACTGATCAGTACCTCCTCTATGTTAGTGTACTACTGATCAGTACCTCTATGTTAGTGTACTACTGATCAAAACCTCTATGTTAGTGTACTACTGATCAAAACCTCTATGTTAGTGTACTACTGATCAGTACCTCCTCTATGTTAGTGTACTACTGATCAGTACCTCTGTTAGTGTACTACTGATCAGTACCTCTGTTAGTGTAATACTGATCAGTACCTCCTCTATGTTAGTGTATTACTGATCAGTACCTCCTCTATGTTAGTGTACTACTGATCAGTACCTCCTCTATGTTAGTGTACTACTGATCAGTACCTCTGTTAGTGTACTACTGATCAGTACCTTCTCTATGTTAGTGTACTACTGATCAGTACCTCCTCTATGTTAATGTACTACTGATCAACACCTCTATGTTAGTGTACTACTGATCAGTACCTCTATGTTAGTGTACTACTGATCAGTACCTCCTCTATGTTAGTGTACTACTGATCAGTACATCTATTTTAGTGTACTACTGATCAAAACCACTATGTCAGTGTACTACTGATCAGTACCTCTATTTTAATGTACTACTGATCAGTACCTACTCTATGTTAGTGTACTACTGATCAGTACCTCTTCTATGTTAATGTACTACTGATCAGTACCTCCTCTATGTTAATGTACTACTGATCAGTACCTCTTCTATGTTAATGTACTACTGATCAGTACCTCTTCTATGTTAATATACTACTGATCAGTACCTCCTCTATGTTAGTGTACTACTGATCAGTACCTCCTCTATGTTAGTGTACTACTGATCAGTACCTCTATGTTAGTGTACTACTGATCAGTACCTCCTCTATGTTAGTGTACTACTGATCAGTACCTCTATGTTAGTGTACTACTGATCAGTACCTCTATGTTAGTGTACTACTGATCAGTACCTCCTCTATGTTAGTGTACTACTGATCAGTACCTCTATGTTAGTGTACTACTGATCAGTACCTCTATGTTAGTGTACTACTGATCAGTACCTCTATGTTAGTGTACTACTGATCAGTACCTCCTCTATGTTAGTGTACTACTGATCAGTACATCTATGTTAGAGTACTACTGATCAGTACCTCCTCTATGTTAGTGTACTACTGAGCTGTACCTCCTCTATGTTAGTGTACTACTGATCAGTACCTCCTCAATGTTAGTGTACTACTGATCAGTACCTCTTCTATGTTAATGTACTACTGATCAGTACCTCTTCTATGTTAATGTACTACTGATCAGTACCTCCTCTATGTTATTGTACTACTGATCAGTACCTCCTCTATGTTAGTGTACTACTGATCAGTACCTCCTCTATGTTAGTGTACTACTGATCAATACCTCCTCTATGTTAGTGCACTACTGATCAGTACCTCCTCTATGTTAGTGTACTACTGATCAGTACCTCTATTTTAGTGTAGTACTGATCAGTACCTCCTCTATGTTAGTGTACTGCTGATCAGTACCTCTATGTTAGAGTACTACTGATCAGTACCTCCTCTATGTTAGTTTACTACTGAGCAGTACCTCTATGTTAATGTACTACTGATCAGTACCTCCTCTATGTTAGTGTATTACTGATCAGTACCTATATGTTAATGTACTACTGATCAGTACCTCCTCTATGTTAGTGTACTACTGATCAGTACCTCTATGTTAATGTACTACTGATCAGTACCTCCTCTATGTTAGTGTACTACTGATCAGTACTTCTATGTTAATGTACTACTGATCAGTACCTCCTCTATGTTAGTTTACTACTGATCAGTACCTCCTCTATGTTAGTGTACTACTGATCAGTACCTCCTCTATGTTAGTGTACTACTGATCAGTACATCTATGTTAGTGTACTACTGATCAGTTCCTCCTCTATGTTAGTGTACTACTGATCAGTACCTCTATGTTAGTTTACTACTGAGCAGTACCTCTATGTTAATGTGCTACTGATCAGTACCTCATCTATGTTAGTGTATTACTGATCAGTACCTATATGTTAATGTACTACTGATCAGTACCTCCTCTATGTTAGTGTATTACTGATCAGTACCTCTATGTTAATGTACTACTGATCAGTACCTCCTCTATGTTAGTGTACTACTGATCAGTACTTCTATGTTAATGTACTACTGATCAGTACCTCCTCTATGTTAGTTTACTACTGATCAGTACCTCTATGTTAGTGTACTACTGATCAGTACCTCCTCTATGTTAGTGTACTACTGATCAGTACATCTATGTTAGTGTACTACTGATCAGTTCCTCCTCTATGTTAGTGTACTACTGATCAGTACCTCTATGTTAGTGTACTACTGATCAGTACCTCTATGTTAGTGTACTACTGATCAGTACCTCTATGTTAGTGTACTACTGATCAGTACCTCTATGTTAGTGTACTACTGATCAGTACCTCCTCTATGTTAGTGTACTACTGATCAGTACCTCTATGTTAGAGTACTACTGATCAGCACCTCCTCTATGTTAGTGTACTACTGAGCTGTACCTCCTCTATGTTAGTGTACTACTGATCAGTACCTCCTCAATGTTAGTGTACTACTGATCAGTACCTCTTCTATGTTAATGTACTACTGATCAGTACCTCTTCTATGTTAATGTACTACTGATCAGTACCTCCTCTATGTTATTGTACTACTGATCAGTACCTCCTCTATGTTAGTGTACTACTGATCAGTACCTCCTCTATGTTAGTGTACTACTGATCAGTACCTCCTCTATGTTAGTGTACTACTGATCAGTACCTCCTCTATGTTAGTGTACTACTGATCAGTACCTCTATTTTAGTGTAGTACTGATCAGTACCTCCTCTATGTTAGTGTACTGCTGATCAGTACCTCTATGTTAGAGTACTACTGATCAGTACCTCCTCTATGTTAGTTTACTACTGAGCAGTACCTCTATGTTAGTGTACTACTGATCAGTACCTCTATGTTAGTGTACTACTGATCAGTACCTCTTCTATGTTAATGTACTACTGATCAGTACCTCCTCTATGTTAGTGTATTACTGATCAGTACCTATATGTTAATGTACTACTGATCAGTACCTCCTCTATGTTAGTGTATTACTGATCAGTACCTATATGTTAATGTACTACTGATCAGTACCTCCTCTATGTTGGTGTACTGCTGATCAGTACTTCTATGTTAATGTACTACTGATCAGTACCTCCTCTATGTTAGTTTACTACTGATCAGTACCTCTATGTTAGTGTACTACTGATCAGTACCTCCTCTATGTTAGTGTACTACTCATCAGTACATCTATGTCAGTGTACTACTGATCAGTTCCTCCTCTATGTTAGTGTACTACTGATCAGTACCTCTATGTTAGTGTACTACTGATCAGTACCTCTATGTTAGTGTACTACTGATCAGTACCTCCTCTATGTTAGTGTACTACTGATCAGTACCTCTATGTTAGTGTACTACTGATCAGTACCTCTATGTCAGTGTTCTACTGATCAGTACCTCTATGTTAGTGTACTACTGATCAGTACCTCCTCTATGTTAGTGTACTACTGATCAGTACCTCTATGTTAGAGTACTACTGATCAGTACCTCCTCTATGTTAGTGTACTACTGAGCTGTACCTCCTCTATGTTAGTGTACTACTGATCAGTACCTCCTCAATGTTAGTGTACTACTGATCAGTACCTCTTCTATGTTAATGTACTACTGATCAGTACCTCTTCTATGTCATTGTACTACTGATCAGTACATCTATGTTAGTGTACTACTGATCAGTACCTCCTCTATGTTAGTGTACTACTGATCAGTACCTCCTCTATGTTAGTGTACTACAGATCAGTACCTCCTCTATGTTAGTGTACTACTGATCAGTACCTCCTCTATGTTAGTGTACTACTGATCAGTACCTCTGTTAGTGTACTACTGATCAGTACCTTCTCTATGTTAGTGTACTACTGATCAGTACCTCTATGTTAATGTACTACTAATTAGTACCTCCTCTATGTTAGTGTACTACTGATCAGTACTTCTATGTTAATGTACTACTGATCAGTATCTCCTCTATGTTAGTTTACTACTGATCAGTACCTTTATGTTAGTGTACTACTGATCAGTACCTCTTTATGTTAGTGTACTACTGATCAGTACCTCTTCTATGTTAGTGTACTACTGATCAGTACCTCCTCTATGTTAGTGTACTACTGATCAGTACCTCCTCTATGTTAGTGTACTACTGATCAGTACCTCTTCTATGTTAGTGTACTACTGATCAGTACCTCTATGTTAGTGTACTACTGATCAGTACCCTCTATGTTAGTGTACTACTGATCAGTACCTCTATGTTAGTGTACTACTGATCAGTACCTCCTCTATGTTAGTGTACTACCGATCAGTACCTCTATGTTAGAGTACTACTGATCAGTACCTCCTCTATGTTAGTGTACTACTGATCAGTACCTCCTCTATGTCAGTGTACTACTGATCAGTACCTCCTCTATGTTAGTGTACTACTGATCAGTACCTCTGTTAGTGTACTACTGATCAGTACCTTCTCTATGTTAGTGTACTACTGATCAGTACCTCTATGTTAATGTACTACTAATTAGTACCTCCTCTATGTTAGTGTACTACTGATCAGTACTTCTATGTTAATGTACTACTGATCAGTATCTCCTCTATGTTAGTGTACTACTGATCAGTACCTTTATGTTAGTGTACTACTGATCAGTACCTCTTTTATGTTAGTGTACTACTGATCAGTACCTCTTCTATGTTAGTGTACTACTGATCAGTACCTCCTCTATGTTAGTGTACTACTGATCAGTACCTCCTCTATGTTAGTGTACTACTGATCAGTACCTCTTCTATGTTAGTGTACTACTGATCAGTACCTCTATGTTAGTGTACTACTGATCAGTACCTCTATGTTAGTGTACTACTGATCAGTACCTCTATGTTAGTGTACTACTGATCAGTACCTCCTCTATGTTAGTGTACTACCGATCAGTACCTCTATGTTAGAGTACTACTGATCAGTACCTCCTCTATGTTAGTGTACTACTGATCAGTACCTCCTCAATGTTAGTGTACTACTGATCAGTACCTCTTCTATGTTAATGTACTACTGATCAGTACCTCTTCTATGTTAATGCACTACTGATCAGTACCTCCTCTATGTTAGTGTACTACTTATCAGTACCTCTTCTATGATAATGTACTACTGATCAGTACCTCCTCTATGTTAGTGTACTACTGATCAATACCTCTATGTTAGTGTACTACTGATCAGTACCTCCTCTATGTTAGTGTACTACCGATCAGTACCTCTATGTTAGAGTACTACTGATCAGTACCTCTATGTTAGTGTACTACTGATCAGTACCTCCTCTATGTTAGTGTACTACTGATCAGTACCTCCTCTATGTTAGTGTACTACTGATCAGTACCTCCTCTATGTTAGTGTACTACTGATCAGTACCTCCTCAATGTTAGTGTACTACTGATCAGTACCTCTATGTTAGTGTACTACTGATCAGTACCTCCTCAATGTTAGTGTACTACTGATCAGTACCTCTATGTTAGTGTACTACTGATCAGTACCTCCTCTATGTTAGTGTACTACTGATCAGTACCTCTATGTTAGTGTACTACTGATCAGTACCTCTATGTTAATGTACTACAGATCAGTACCTCCTCTATGTTAGTGTACTATTGATCAGTACCTCTATGTTAATGTACTACTAATTAGTACCTCCTCTATGTTAGTGTACTACTGATCAGTACTTCTATGTTAATGTACTACTGATCAGTATCTCCCCTATGTTAGTTTACTACTGATCAGTACCTTTATGTTAGTGTACTACTGATCAGTACCTCCTCTATGTTAGTGTACTACTGATCAGTACCTCCTCTATGTTAGTGTACTACTGATCAGTTCCTCCTCTATGTTAGTGTACTACTGATCAGTACCTCTTTTATGTTAGTGTACTACTGATCAGTACCTCTTCTATGTTAGTGTACTACTGATCAGTACCTCCTCTATGTTAGTGTACTACTGATCAGTACCTCCTCTATGTTAGTGTACTACTGATCAGTACCTCCTCTATGTTAGTGTACTACTGATCAGTACCTCTATGTTAGTGTACTACTGATCAGTACCTCTATGTTAGTGTACTACTGATCAGTACCTCTATGTTAGTGTACTACTGATCAGTACCTCCTCTATGTTAGTGTACTACCGATCAGTACCTCTATGTTAGAGTACTACTGATCAGTACCTCCTCTATGTTAGTGTACTACCGATCAGTACCTCTATGTTAGAGTACTACTGATCAGTACCTCTATGTTAGTGTACTACTGATCAGTACCTCCTCTATGTTAGTGTACTACTGATCAGTACCTCTATTTTAGTGTAGTACTGATCAGTACCTCCTCTATGTTAGTGTACTGCTGATCAGTACCTCTATGTTAGAGTACTACTGATCAGTACCTCCTCTATGTTAGTTTACTACTGAGCAGTACCTCTATGTTAGTGTACTACTGATCAGTACCTCTATGTTAGTGCACTACTGATCAGTACCTCTTCTATGTTAATGTACTACTGATCAGTACCTCCTCTATGTTAGTGTATTACTGATCAGTACCTATATGTTAATGTACTACTGATCAGTACCTCCTCTATGTTAGTGTATTACTGATCAGTACCTCTATGTTAATGTACTACTGATCAGTACCTCCTCTATGTTGGTGTACTACTGATCAGTACTTCTATGTTAATGTACTACTGATCAGTACCTCCTCTATGTTAGTTTACTACTGATCAGTACCTCTATGTTAGTGTACTACTGATCAGTACCTCCTCTATGTTAGTGTACTACTGATCAGTACATCTATGTTAGTGTACTACTGATCAGTTCCTCCTCTATGTTAGTGTACTACTGATCAGTACCTCTATGTTAGTGTACTACTGATCAGTACCTCTATGTTAGTGTACTACTGATCAGTACCTCCTCTATGTTAGTGTACTACTGATCAGTACCTCTATGTTAGTGTACTACTGATCAGTACCTCTATGTTAGTGTTCTACTGATCAGTACCTCTATGTTAGTGTACTACTGATCAGTACCTCCTCTATGTTAGTGTACTACTGATCAGTACCTCTATGTTAGAGTACTACTGATCAGTACCTCCTCTATGTTAGTGTACTAC
Organism: Coregonus clupeaformis; assembly: GCF_020615455.1. NCBI lineage: Eukaryota > Metazoa > Chordata > Actinopteri > Salmoniformes > Salmonidae > Coregonus > Coregonus clupeaformis. Next base: position 70,380 of record NW_025535019.1, read on the forward strand.
TGAGCTGTACCTCCTCTATGTTAGTGTACTACTGATCAGTACCTCCTCAATGTTAGTGTACTACTGATCAGTACCTCTTCTATGTTAATGTACTACTGATCAGTACCTCTTCTATGTTAATGTACTACTGATCAGTACCTCCTCTATGTCATTGTACTACTGATCAGTACATCTATGTTAGTGTACTACTGATCAGTACCTCCTCTATGTTAGTGTACTACTGATCAGTACCTCCTCTATGTTAGTGTACTACAGATCAGTACCTCCTCTATGTTAGTGTACTACTGATCAGTACCTCCTCTATGTTAGTGTACTACTGATCAGTACCTCTGTTAGTGTACTACTGATCAGTACCTTCTCTATGTTAGTGTACTACTGATCAGTACCTCTATGTTAATGTACTACTAATTAGTACATCCTCTATGTTAGTGTACTACTGATCAGTACTTCTATGTTAATGTACTACTGATCAGTATCTCCTCTATGTTAGTTTACTACTGATCAGTACCTTTATGTTAGTGTACTACTGATCAGTACCTCTTTTATGTTAGTGTACTACTGATCAGTACCTCTTCTATGTTAGTGTACTACTGATCAGTACCTCCTCTATGTTAGTGTACTACTGATCAGTACCTCCTCTATGTTAGTGTACTACTGATCAGTACCTCTTCTATGTTAGTGTACTACTGATCAGTACCTCTATGTTAGTGTACTACTGATCAAGTACCTCTATGTTAGTGTACTACTGATCAGTACCTCTATGTTAGTGTACTACTGATCAGTACCTCCTCTATGTTAGTGTACTACCGATCAGTACCTCTATGTTAGAGTACTACTGATCAGTACCTCCTCTATGTTAGTGTACTACTGATCAGTACCTCCTCAATGTTAGTGTACTACTGATCAGTACCTCTTCTATGTTAATGTACTACTGATCACTACCTCTTCTATGTTAATGCACTACTGATCAGTACCTCCTCTATGTTAGTGTACTACTTATCAGTACCTCTTCTATGATAATGTACTACTGATCAGTACCTCCTCTATGTTAGTGTACTACTGATCAGTACCTCTATGTTAGTGTACTACTGATCAGTACCTCCTCTATTTTAGTGTACTACCGATCAGTACCTCTATGTTAGAGTACTACTGATCAGTACCTCTATGTTAGTGTACTACTGATCAGTATCTCCTCTATGTTAGTGTACTACTGATCAGTACCTCCTCTATGTTAGTGTACTACTGATCAGTACCTCCTCAATGTTACTGTACTACTGATCAGTACCTCTATGTTAGTGTACTACTGATCAGTACCTCCTCTATGTTAGTGTACTACTGATCAGTACCTCCTCAATGTTAGTGTACTACTGATCAGTACCTCTATGTTAGTGTACTACTGATCAGTACCTCCTCAATGTTAGTGTACTACTGATCAGTACCTCTATGTTAGTGTACTACTGATCAGTACCTCCTCTATGTTAGTGTACTACTGATCAGTACCTCTATGTTAGTGTACTACTGATCAGTACCTCTATGTTAATGTACTACAGATCAGTACCTCCTCTATGTTAGTGTACTACTGATCAGTACCTCTGTTAGTGTACTACTGATCAGTACCTTCTCTATGTTAGTGTACTACTGATCAGTACCTCCTCTATGTTAGTGTATTACTGATCAGTACCTCTATGTTAATGTACTACTAATTAGTACCTCCTCTATGTTAGTGTACTACTGATCAGTACTTCTATGTTAATGTACTACTGATCAGTATCTCCCCTATGTTAGTTTACTACTGATCAGTACCTTTATGTTAGTGTACTACTGATCAGTACCTCCTCTATGTTAGTGTACTACTGATCAGTACCTCCTCTATGTTAGTGTACTACTGATCAGTTCCTCCTCTATGTTAGTGTACTACTGATCAGTACCTCTTTTATGTTAGTGTACTACTGATCAGTACCTCTTCTATGTTAGTGTACTACTGATCAGTACCTCCTCTATGTTAGTGTACTACTGATCAGTACCTCCTCTATGTTAGTGTACTACTGATCAGTACCTCTTCTATGTTAGTGTACTACTGATCAGTACCTCTATGTTAATCATCAATCAATTTTATTTTATATAGCCCTTCTTACATCAGCTAATATCTCGAAGTGCTGTACAGAAACCCAGCCTAAAACCCCAAACACCTAGTAATGCAGGTGTAGAAGCACGGTGGCTAGGAAAAACTCCCTAGAAAGGCGAAAACCTAGGAAGAAACCTAGAGAGGAACCAGGCTATGAGGGGTGGCCAGTCCTCTTCTGGCTGTGCCGGGTGAAGATTATAACAGAACCATGCCAAGATGTTCAAAAATGTTCATAAGTGACAAGCATGGTCAAATAATAATCAGGAATAAATCTCAGTTGGCTTTTCATAGCCGATCATTAAGAGTTGAAAACAGCAGGTCTGGGACAGGTAGGGGTTCCATAACCGCAGGCAGAACAGTTGAAACTGGAATAGCAGCAAGGCCAGGCGGACTGGGGACAGCAAGGAGTCACCACGGCCGGTAGTCCCGACGTATGGTCCTAGGGCTCAGGTCTCTCAGTTGGCTTTTCATAGCCGATCATTAAGAGTTGAAAACAGCAGGTCTGGGACAGGTAGGGGTTTCGTAACCGCAGGCAGAACAGTTGAAACTGGAATAGCAGCAAGGCCAGGCGGACTGGGGACAGCAAGGTGTCATCATGCCCGGTAGTCCTGACGTATGGTCCTAGGGCTCAGGTTCTCAGAGAGAAAGAGAGAACGAGAGAATTAGAGAGAGCATACTTAAATTCACACAGGACACTGGATAAGACAGGAGAAGTACTCCAGGTATAACCAACTAACCCCAGCCCCCCGACACATAAACTACTGCAGCATAAATACTGGAGGCTGAGACAGGAGCGGTCCGAGACACTGTGGCCCCATCCGAAGAAACCCCGGACAGGGCCAAACAGGAAGGATATAACCCCCACCCACTCTGCCAAAGCACAGCCCCGCACCACTAGAGGGATATCCTCAACCACCAACTTACAATCCTGAGACAAGGCCGAGTATAGCCCACAGAGGTCTCCACCACAGCACAAACCAAGGGGGGCGCCAACCCAGACAGGAAGATCACGTCAGTAACTCAACCCACTCAAGTGACGCACCCCCTCCCAGGGACGGCATGAAAGAGCACCAGCAAGCCAGTGACTCAGCCCCTGCAACAGGGTTAGAGGCAGAGAACCCCAGTGGAGAGGGGAACCGGCCTGGCAGAGACAGCAAGGGCTGTTCGTTGCTCCAGAGCCTTTCCGTTCACCTTCACACTCCTGGGCCAGACTACACTCAATCATATGACCTACTGAAGAGATAAGTCTTCAGTAAAGACTTAAAGGTTGAGACCGAGTCTGCGTCTCACATGGGTAGGCAGACTGTTCCATAAAAATGGAGATCTATAGGAGAAAGCCCTGCCTCCCGCTGTTTGCTTAGAAATTCTAGGGACAATTAGGAGGCTCTAGCGTCTTGTGACCGTAGCGTACGTATTGGTATGTACTGCAGGACCAACTCGGAAAGATAGGTAGGAGCAAGCCCATGTAACGCTTTATAGGTTAACAGTAAAACCTTGAAATCAGCCCTTGCCTTAACAGGAAGCCAGTGTAGGGAAGCTAGCACTGGAGTAATATGATCAAATTTCTTGGTTCTAGTCAGGATTCTAGCAGCCGTATTTAGCACTAACTGAAGTTTATTTAGTGCTTTATCCGGGTAGCCGGAAAATAGAGCATTGCAGTAGTCTAACCTAGAAGTAACAAATGCATGGATTAATTTTTCTGCATCATTTTTGGACAGAAAATTTCTGATTTTTGCAATGTTACGTAGATGGAAAAAAGCTGTCCTTGAAACAGTCTTGATATGTTCGTCCAAAAGAGAGATCAGGGTCAAGAGTAACGCCTGAGGTCCTTCACAGTTTTATTTGAGACGACTTTACAACCATCAAGATGAATTGTCAGATTTAACAGAAGATCTCTTTGTTTCTTGGGACCTAGAACAAGCATCTCTGTTTTGTCCGAGTTTAAAAGTAAAAGTTTTCAGCCATCCACTTCCTTATGTCTGAAACACAGGCTTCTAGCGAGGGCAATTTTGGGGCTTCACCATGTTTCATTGAAATGTACAGCTGTGTGTCATCCGCATAGCAGTGAAAGTTAACATTATGTTTTCGAATAACATCCCCAAGAGGTAAAATATATAGTGAAAACAATAGTGGTCCTAAAACGGAACCTTGAGGAACACCGAAATGTACAGTTGATTTGTCGGAGGACAGACCATTCACAGAGACAAACTGATATCTTTCCGACAGGTAAGATCTAAACCAGGCCAGAACTTGTCCGTGTAGACCAATTTGGGTTTCCAGTCTCTCCAAAAGAATGTGGTGATCGATGGTGTCAAAGGCAGCACTAAGGTCTAGTAGCACGAGGACAGATGCAGAGCCTCGGTCTGACGCCATTAAAAGGTCATTTACCACATTCACAAGTGCAGTCTCAGTGCTATGATGGGGTCTAAAACCAGACTGAAGCATTTCGTATACATTGTTTGTCTTCAGAAAGGCAGTGAGTTGCTGCGCAACAGCTTTTTCTAAAATTTTTGAGAGGAATGGAAGATTCGATATAGGCCGATAGTTTTTTATATTTTCCGGGTCAAGGTTTGGCTTTTTCAAGAGAGGCTTTATCACTGCCACTTTTAGTGAGTTTGGTACACATCCGGTGGATAGAGAGCTGTTTATTATGTTCAACATAGGAGGGCCAAGCACAGGAAGCAGCTCCTTCAGCAGTTTAGTAGGAATAGGATCCAGTATGCAGCTTGAAGGTTTAGAGGCCATGATTATTTTCATCATTGTGTCAAGAGATATAGTACTAAAACACTTAAGTGTCTCTCCCGATCCCAGGCCCTCGCAGAGCTGTGCAGATCCAGGACAGCTAAGCCCTGGAGGAATACGCAGATTCAAAGAGGAGTCCGTAATTTGCTTTCTAATGGTCATGATCTTTTCCTCAAAGAAGTTCATGAATTTATTACTGCTGAAGTGAAAGCCATCCTCTCTTGGGGAATGCTGCTTTTTAGTTAGCTTTGCAACAGTATCAAAAAGAAATTTTGGATTATTCTTATTTTCCCTCGATTAAGTTGGAAAAGTAGGATGATCGAGCAGCAGTGAGGGCTCTTCGGTACTGCACGGTACTGTCTTTCCAAGCTAGTCGGAAGACTTCCAGTTTGGTGTGGCGCCATTTCCGTTCCAATTTCCTGGAAGCTTGCTTCAAAGCTCGGGTATTTTCTGTATACCAGGGAGCTAGTTTCTTATGACAAATGTTTTTCGTTTTTAGGGGTGCAACTGCATCTAGGGTATTGCGCAAGGTTAAATTGAGTTCCTCAGTTAAGTGGTTAACTGATTTTTGTCCTCTGACATCCTTGGGTAGGCAGAAGGAGTCTGGAAGGGCATCAAGGAATTTTTGTGTTGTCTGAGAATTTATAGCACGACTTTTGATGCTCCTTGGTTGGGGTCTGAGCAGATTATTTGTTGCGATTGCAAACGTAATAAAATGGTGGTCCGATAGTCCAGGATTTTGTTGAAAAACATTAAGATCTACAACATTTATTCCATGGGACAAAACTAGGTCCAGAGTATGACTGTGGCAGTGAGTAGGTCCAGAGACATGTTGGACAAAACCCACTGAGTCGATGATGGCTCCGAAAGACTTTTGGAGTGGGTCTGTGGACTTCTCCATGTGAATATTAAAATCACCAAAAATTAGAATATGATCTGCTATGACTACAAGGTCTGATAGGAATTCAGGAAACTCAGAGAGGAACGCTGTATATGGCCCAGGAGGCCTGTAAACAGTAGCTATAAAAAGTGATTGAGTAGGCTGCATAGATTTCATGACTAGAAGCTCAAAAGATGAAAACGCCATTTTTTTTTTTGTAAATTGAAATTTGCTATCGTAAATGTTAGCAACACCTCCGCCCCTTGCGGGATGCACGGGGAATATGGTCACTAGTGTAACCAGGAGGTGAGGCCTCATTTAACACAGCAAATTCATCAGGCTTAAGCCATGTTTCAGTCAGGCCAATCACATCAAGATTATGATCAGTGATTAGTTCATTGACTATGACTGCCTTTGAAGTGAGGGATCTAACATTAAGTAACCCTATTTTGAGATGTGAGGTATCACGATCTCTTTCAATAATGGCAGGAATGGAGGGAGGTCTTTATCCTAATAAGATTGCTAGGGTGAACACCGCCATGTTTAGTTTTGCCCAACCTAGGTCGAGGCACAGACACAGTCTCAATGGGTATGGCTGAGCTGACTACACTGACTATGCTATTGGCAGACTCCACTAAGCTGGCAGGTTGGCTAACAGCCTGCTGCCTGGCCTGCACCCTATTTCACTGTGGGGCTAGAGGAGTTAGAGCCCTATCTATGTTGGTAGATAAGAGGAGAGCACCCCTCCAGCTAGGATGGAGTCCGTCACTCCTCAGCAGGTCAGGCTTGGTCCTGTTTGTGGATGAGTCCCAGAAAGAGGGCCAATTATCCACAAATGTTATCTTTTGGGAGGGGCAGAAAACAGTTTTCAACCAGCGATTGAGTGCTGAGACTCTGCTGTAGAGCTCGTCACTTCCCCTAACTGGGAGGGGGCCAGAGACAATTACTCGATGCCGACACATCTTTCTAGCTAATTTACACACTGAAGCTATGTTGCACTTGGTGACCTCTGACTGTTTCATCCTAACATCGTTGGTGCCGACGTGGATAACAATATCTCTATACTCTCTACACTCGCCAGTTTTAGCTTTAGCCAGCACCATCTTTAGATTAGCCTTAACGTCGGTAGCCCTGCCCCTGGTAAACAGTGTATGATCGCTGGGTGATTCGTTTTAAGTCTAATACTGCGGGTAATGGAGTCGCCAATGACTAGGGTTTTCAATTTGTCAGAGCTAATGGTGGGAGCCTTCGGCGTCTCAGACCCGTAACGGGAGGAGTAGAGACAAGAGAAGACTCAGACTCAGACTCCGACTCGCTACATAATGGGGAAAACCGGTTGAAGGTTTCTGTCGGCTGAATGAGCGACACCGGTTGAGCATTCCAACAGTATTTCCCTCCAGAAGCCATGAGAAAGTTGTCCGGCTGCGGGGACTGTGCGGGGGATTTATACTAACGTTACTGTCTGTACTTACTGGTGGCACAGACGCTGTTTCTTCCTTTCCTACACTGAAATTACCCTTGCCTAACGATTGCGTCTGAAGCTGGGCTTGTAGCACAGCTATTCTCGCCGTAAGGCGATCGTTCTCCTGTATATTATGAGTACAGCGACTGCAATTAGAAGACATCATGTTAATGTTACTACTTAGCTTCGGCTGTTGAAGATGTTGACGAACCATGTCCAGATAAAGCGTCCCGGAGTGAAAAAGTTGAATAAGGGAAAAAAGTTGCGATGGAAAAATGGAAAATAAAGTAAAATTGGCAGCTAAAACGCACAGGAAAATGACTCTTCTGTCTCGGGATAAAACGTCCGGGGTGAAAAAGTTTAACGAAAAAGATGAGTGAGGACAAAACTAAAAAGTTGGTAAATTTGTTGAACACAGAGATTGATTAAACGTTTATTAAAAGTAAAACGTGAATAGTTTGGCAGGTAGCCAAGTAGCAACAAACAGCACAGCAGCACGGAGACAATGCGGAAGCGAGACGGAAGTCACGTGTCAGGTAGCAGTCCAGTATCACTGCAGAATGTTAGTGTACTACTGATCAGTACCTCTATGTTAGTGTACTACTGATCAGTACCTCTATGTTAGTGTACTACTGATCAGTACCTCCTCTATGTTAGTGTACTACCGATCAGTACCTCTATGTTAGAGTACTACTGATCAGTACCTCTATGTTAGTGTACTACTGATCAGTACCTCCTCTATGTTAGTGTACTACTGATCAGTACCTCCTCTATGTTAGTGTACTACTGATCAGTACCTCCTCAATGTTAGTGTACTACCGATCAGTACCTCTATGTTAGAGTACTACTGATCAGTACCTCTATGTTAGTGTACTACTGATCAGTACCTCTTCTATGTTAGTGTACTACTGATCAGTACCTCTATGTTAGTGTACTACTGATCAGTACCTCTATGTTAGTGTACTACTGATCAGTACCTCTATGTTAGTGTACTACTGATCAGTACCTCCTCTATGTTAATGTACTACTGATCAGTACCTCTATGTTAGTGTACTACTGATCAGTACCTCCTCTATGTTAGTGTACTACCGATCAGTACCTCTATGTTAGAGTACTACTGATCAGTACCTCTATGTTAGTGTACTACTGATCAGTACCTCCTCTATGTTAGTGTACTACTGAACAGTACCTCCTCTATGTTAGTGTACTACTGATCAGTACCTCCTCAATGTTAGTGTACTACTGATCAGTACCTCTATGTTAGTGTACTACTGATCAGTACCTCCTCTATGTTAGTGTACTACTGATCAGTACCTCATCAATGTTAGTGTACTACTGATCAGTACCTCTATGTTAGTGTACTACTGATCAGTCCCTCCTCAATGTTAGTGTACTACTGATCAGTACCTCTATGTTAGTGTACTACTGATCAGTACCTCCTCTATGTTAGTGTACTACTGATCAGTACCTCTATGTTAGTGTACTACTGATCAGTACCTCTATGTTAATGTACTACAGATCAGTACCTCCTCTATGTTAGTGTATTACTGATCAGTACCTCCTCTATGTTAGTGTACTACTGATCAGTACCTCTATGTTAGTGTACTACTGATCAGTACCTCCTCTATGTTAGTGTACTACTGATCAGTACCTCTTTTATGTTAGTGTACTACTGATCAGTACCTCCTCTATGTTAGTGTACTACTGATCAGTACCTCTATGTTAGTGTACTACTGATCAGTACCTCCTCTATGTTAGTGTACTACTGATCAGTACCTCCTCTATGTTAGTGTACTACTGATCAGTACCTCCTTTATGTTAGTGTACTACCGATCAGTACCTCTATGTTAGAGTACTACTGATCAGTACCTCTTCTATGTTAGTGTACTACTGATCAGTACCTCTTCTATGTTAGTGTACTACTGATCGGTACCTCCATGTTAGTGTACTACTGATCAGTACCTCTTCTATGTTAGTGTACTACTGATCAGTACCTCCTCTATGTTAGTGTACTACTGATCGGCACCTCCTCTATGTTAGTGTACTACTGATCAGTACCTCCTCTATGTTAGTGTACTACTGATCAGTACCTCTATGTTAGTGTACTACTGATCAGTACCTCTATGTTAATGTACTACAGATCAGTACCTCCTCTATGTTAGTGTATTACTGATCAGTACCTCCTCTATGTTAGTGTACTACTGATCAGTACCTCTTTTATGTTAGTGTACTACTGATCAGTACCTCCTCTATGTTAGTGTACTACTGATCAGTACCTCTATGTTAGTGTACTACTGATCAGTACCTCCTCTATGTTAGTGTACTACTGATCAGTACCTCCTCTATGTTAGTGTACTACTGATCAGTACCTCCTTTATGTTAGTGTACTACCGATCAGTACCTCTATGTTAGAGTACTACTGATCAGTACCTCCTCTATGTTAGTGTACTACTGATCAGTACCTCTTCTATGTTAGTGTACTACTGATCAGTACCTCCATGTTTGTGTACTACTGATCAGTACCTCTTCTATGTTAGTGTACTACTGATCAGTACCTCCTCTATGTTAGTGTACTACTGATCAGTACCTCTTTTATGTTAGTGTACTACTGATCGGTACCTCCTCTATGTTAGTGTACTACTGATCAGTACCTCCTTTATGTTAGTGTATTACTGATCAGTACCTCCTCTATGTTAGTGTACTACTGATCAGTACCTGCTCTATGTTAGTGTACTACTGATCAGTACCTCCTCTATGTTAATGTACTACTGATCAGTACCTCCTCTATGTTAGTGTACTACTGATCAGTACCTCCTCTATGTTAGTGTACTACTGATCAGTACCTCCTCTATGTTAGTGTACTACTGATCAGTACCTCCTCTATGTTAGTGTACTACTGATCAGTACCTCCTCTATGTTAGTGTACTACTGATCAGTACCTCCTCTATGTTAGTGTACTACTGATCAGTACCTCCTCTATGTTAGTGTACTACTGATCAGTACCTCCTCTATGTTAGTGTACTACTGATCGGTACCTCCTCTATGTTAGTGTACTACTGATCAGTACCTCTATGTTAGTGTACTACTGATCAAAACCTCTATGTTAGTGTACTACTGATCAGTACCTCTTCTATGTTAATGTAATACTGATCAGTACCTCTTCTATGTTAATGTACTACTGATCAGTACCTCTATGTTAATGTACTACTGATCTGTACCTCCTCTATGTTAGTGTATTACTGATCAGTACCTCCTCTATGTTAGTGTACTACTGATCAGTACCTCCTCTATGTTAGTGTACAAATGATCAGTACCTCTGTTAGTGTACTACTGATCAGTACCTTCTCTATGTTAGTGTACTACTGATCAGTACCTCCTCTATGTTAATGTACTACTGATCAACACCTCTATGTTAGTGTACTACTGATCAGTACCTCTATGTTAGAGTACTACTGATCAGTACCACCTCTATGTTAGTGTACTACTGATCAGTACATCTATTTTAGTGTACTACTGATCAAAACCTCTATGTCAGTGTACTACTGATCAGTACCTCTATTTTAATGTACTACTGATCAGTACCTACTCTATGTTAGTGTACTACTGATCAGTACCTCTATGTTAGTGTACTACTGATCAGTACCTCTATGTTAGTGTACTACTGATCAGTACCTCCTCTATGTTAGTGTACTACTGATCAGTACCTCTATGTTAGAGTACTACTGATCAGTACCTCCTCTATGTTAGTGTACTACTGAGCTGTACCTCCTCTATGTTAGTGTACTACTGATCATACCTCCTCAATGTTAGTGTACTACTGATCTGTACCTCTTCTATGTTAATGTACTACTGATCAGTACCTCTTCTATGTTAATGTACTACTGATCAGTACCTCCTCTATGTTAGTGTACTACTGATCAGTACCTCTTCTATGTTAATGTACTACTGATCAGTACCTCCTCTATGTTATTGTACTACTGATCAGTACCTCCTCTATGTTAGTGTACTACTGATCAGTACCTCCTCTATGTTAGTGTACTACTGATCAGTACCTCCTCTATGTTAGTGTACTACTGATCAGTACCTCCTCTATGTTAGTGTACTACTGATCAGTACCTCCTCTATGTTAGTTTACTACTGAGCAGTACCTCTATGTTAATGTACTACTGATCAGTACCTCCTCTATGTTAGTGTATTACTGATCAGTACCTATATGTTAATGTACTACTGATCAGTACCTCCTCTATGTTAGTGTATTACTGATCAGTACCTCTATGTTAATGTACTACTGATCAGTACCTCCTCTATGTTAGTGTACTACTGATCAGTACTTCTATGTTAATGTACTACTGATCAGTACCTCCTCTATGTTAGTTTACTACTGATCAGTACCTCTATGTTAGTGTACTACTGATCAGTACCTGTTCTATGTTAGTGTACTACTGATCAGTACATCTATGTTAGTGTACTACTGATCAGTTCCTCCTCTATGTTAGTGTACTACTGATCAGTACCTCTATGTTAGTTTACTACTGAGCAGTACCTCTATGTTAATGTACTACTGATCAGTACCTCCTCTATGTTAGTGTATTACTGATCAGTACCTATATGTTAATGTACTACTGATCAGTACCTCCTCTATGTTAGTGTATTACTGATCAGTACCTCTATGTTAATGTACTACTGATCAGTACCTCCTCTATGTTAGTGTACTACTGATCAGTACTTCTATGTTAATGTACTACTGATCAGTACCTCCTCTATGTTAGTTTACTACTGATCAGTACCTCTATGTTAGTTTACTACTGATCAGTACCTCCTCTATGTTAGTGTACTACTGATCAGTACATCTATGTTAGTGTACTACTGATCAGTTCCTCCTCTATGTTAGTGTACTACTGATCAGTACCTCTATGTTAGTGTACTACTGATCAGTACCTCTATGTTAGTGTACTACTGATCAGTACCTCTATGTTAGTGTACTACTGATCAGTACCTCCTCTATGTTAGTGTACTACTGATCAGTACCTCTATGTTAGAGTACTACTGATCAGTACCTCCTCTTTGTTAGTGTACTACTGAGCTGTACCTCCTCTATGTTAGCGTACTACTGATCAGTACCTCCTCAATGTTAGTGTACTACTGAGCTGTACCTCCTCTATGTTAATGTACTACTGATCAGTACCTCTTCTATGTTAATCTACTACTGATCAGTACCTCCTCTATGTTAGTGTACTACTGATCAGTACCTCTTCTATGTTAATGTACTACTGATCAGTACCTCCTCTATGTTATTGTACTACTGATCAGTACCTCCTCTATGTTAGTGTACTACTGATCAGTACCTCCTCTATGTTAGTGTACTACTGATCAGTACCTCCTCTATGTTAGTGTACTACTGATCAGTACCTCCTCTATGTTAGTGTACTACTGATCAGTACCTCTATTTTAGTGTAGTACTGATCAGTACCTCCTCTATGTTAGTGTACTGCTGATCAGTACCTCTATGTTAGAGTACTACTGATCAGTACCTCCTCTATGTTAGTTTACTACTGAGCAGTACCTCTATGTTAATGTACTACTGATCAGTACCTCCTCTATGTTAGTGTATTACTGATCAGTATCTATATGTTAATGTACTACTGATCAGTACATCCTCTATGTTAGTGTATTACTGATCAGTACCTCTATGTTAATGTACTACTGATCAGTACCTCCTCTATGTTGGTGTACTACTGATCAGTACTTCTATGTTAATGTACTACTGATCAGTACCTCCTCTATGTTAGTTTACTACTGATCAGTACCTCTATGTTAGTGTACTACTTATCAGTACCTCCTCTATGTTAGTGTACTACTGATCAGTACATCTATGTTAGTGTACTACTGATCAGTTCCTCCTCTATGTTAGTGTACTACTGATCAGTACCTCTATGTTAGTGTACTACTGATCAGTACCTCTATGTTAGTGTACTACTGATCAGTACCGCCTCTATGTTAGTGTACTACTGATCAGTACCTCTATGTTAGTGTACTACTGATCAGTACCTCTATGTTAGTGTTCTACTGATCAGTACCTCTATGTTAGTGTACTACTGATCAGTACCTCCTCTATGTTAGTGTACTACTGATCAGTACCTCTATGTTAGAGTACTACTGATCAGTACCTCCTCTATGTTAGTGTACTACTGAGCTGTACCTCCTCTATGTTAGTGTACTACTGATCAGTACCTCCTCAATGTTAGTGTACTACTGATCAGTACCTCTTCTATGTTAATGTACTACTGATCAGTACCTCTTCTATGTTAATGTACTACTGATCAGTACCTCCTCTATGTCATTGTACTACTGATCAGTACATCTATGTTAGTGTACTACTGATCAGTACCTCCTCTATGTTAGTGTACTACTGATCAGTACCTCCTCTATGTTAGTGTACTACAGATCAGTACCTCCTCTATGTTAGTGTACTACTGATCAGTACCTCCTCTATGTTAGTGTACTACTGATCAGTACCTCTATGTTAATTTACTACTAATTAGTACCTCCTCTATGTTAGTGTACTACTGATCAGTACTTCTATGTTAATGTACTACTGATCAGTATCTCCTCTATGTTAGTTTACTACTGATCAGTACCTTTATGTTAGTGTACTACTGATCAGTACCTCCTCTATGTTAGTGTACTACTGATCAGTACCTCCTCTATGTTAGTGTACTACTGATCAGTACCTCTTTTATGTTAGTGTACTACTGATCAGTACCTCTTCTATGTTAGTGTACTACTGATCAGTACCTCCTCTATGTTAGTGTACTACTGATCAGTACCTCCTCTATGTTAGTGTACTACTGATCAGTACCTCTTCTATGTTAGTGTACTACTGATCAGTACCTCTATGTTACTGTACTACTGATCAGAACCTCTATGTTAGTGTACTACTGATCAGTACCTCTATGTTAGTGTACTACTGATCAGTACCTCCTCTATGTTAGTGTACTACCGATCAGTACCTCTATGTTAGAGTACTACTGATCAGTACCTCCTCTATGTTAGTGTACTACTGATCAGTACCTCCTCAATGTTAGTGTACTACTGATCAGTACCTCATCTATGTTAATGTACTACTGATCAGTACCTCTTCTATGTTAATGCACTACTGATCAGTACCTCCTCTATGTTAGTGTACTACTTATCAGTACCTCTTCTATGATAATGTACTACTGATCAGTACCTCTATGTTAGTGTACTACTGATCAGTACCTCTATGTTAGTGTACTACTGATCAGTACCTCCTCTATGTTAGTGTACTACTGATCAGTACCTCTTTTATGTTAGTGTACTACTGATCAGTACCTCTTCTATGTTAGTGTACTACTGATCAGTACCTCCTCTATGTTAGTGTACTACTGATCAGTACCTCCTCTATGTTAGTGTACTACTGATCAGTACCTCTTCTATGTTAGTGTACTACTGATCAGTACCTCTATGTTACTGTACTACTGATCAGAACCTCTATGTTAGTGTACTACTGATCAGTACCTCTATGTTAGTGTACTACTGATCAGTACCTCCTCTATGTTAGTGTACTACCGATCAGTACCTCTATGTTAGAGTACTACTGATCAGTACCTCCTCTATGTTAGTGTACTACTGATCAGTACCTCCTCAATGTTAGTGTACTACTGATCAGTACCTCTTCTATGTTAATGTACTACTGATCAGTACCTCTTCTATGTTAATGCACTACTGATCAGTACTTCCTCTATGTTAGTGTACTACTTATCAGTACCTCTTCTATGATAATGTACTACTGATCAGTACCTCCTCTATGTTATTGTACTACTGATCAGTACCTCCTCTATGTTAGTGTACTACTGATCAGTACCTCCTCTATGTTAGTGTACTACTGATCAGTACCTCCTCTATGTTAGTGTACTACTGATCAGTACCTCCTCTATGTTAGTGTACTACTGATCAGTACCTCCTCTATGTTAGTTTACTACTGAGCAGTACCTCTATGTTAATGTACTACTGATCAGTACCTCCTCTATGTTAGTGTATTACTGATCAGTACCTCTTCTATGTTAATCTACTACTGATCAGTACCTCCTCTATGTTAGTGTACTACTGATCAGTACCTCCTCTATGTTATTGTACTACTGATCAGTACCTCCTCTATGTTAGTGTACTACTGATCAGTACCTCCTCTATGTTAGTGTACTACTGATCAGTACCTCCTCTATGTTAGTGTACTACTGATCAGTACCTCCTCTATGTTAGTGTACTACTGATCAGTACCTCTATTTTAGTGTAGTACTGATCAGTACCTCCTCTATGTTAGTGTACTGCTGATCAGTACCTCTATGTTAGAGTACTACTGATCAGTACCTCCTCTATGTTAGTTTACTACTGAGCAGTACCTCTATGTTAATGTACTACTGATCAGTACCTCCTCTATGTTAGTGTATTACTGATCAGTATCTATATGTTAATGTACTACTGATCAGTACATCCTCTATGTTAGTGTATTACTGATCAGTACCTCTATGTTAATGTACTACTGATCAGTACCTCCTCTATGTTGGTGTACTACTGATCAGTACTTCTATGTTAATGTACTACTGATCAGTACCTCCTCTATGTTAGTTTACTACTGATCAGTACCTCTATGTTAGTGTACTACTTATCAGTACCTCCTCTATGTTAGTGTACTACTGATCAGTACTCATCTATGTTAGTGTACTACTGATCAGTTCCTCCTCTATGTTAGTGTACTACTGATCAGTACCTCTATGTTAGTGTACTACTGATCAGTACCTCTATGTTAGTGTACTACTGATCAGTACCGCCTCTATGTTAGTGTACTACTGATCAGTACCTCTATGTTAGTGTACTACTGATCAGTACCTCTATGTTAGTGTTCTACTGATCAGTACCTCTATGTTAGTGTACTACTGATCAGTACCTCCTCTATGTTAGTGTACTACTGATCAGTACCTCTATGTTAGAGTACTACTGATCAGTACCTCCTCTATGTTAGTGTACTACTGAGCTGTACCTCCTCTATGTTAGTGTACTACTGATCAGTACCTCCTCAATGTTAGTGTACTACTGATCAGTACCTCTTCTATGTTAATGTACTACTGATCAGTACCTCTTCTATGTTAATGTACTACTGATCAGTACCTCCTCTATGTCATTGTACTACTGATCAGTACATCTATGTTAGTGTACTACTGATCAGTACCTCCTCTATGTTAGTGTACTACTGATCAGTACCTCCTCTATGTTAGTGTACTACTGATCAGTACCTCCTCTATGTTAGTGTACTACTGATCAGTACCTCCTCTATGTTAGTGTACTACTGATCAGTACCTCTGTTAGTGTACTACTGATCAGTACCTTCTCTATATTAGTGTACTACTGATCAGTACCTCCTCTATGTTAGTGTATTACTGATCAGTACCTCTATGTTAATTTACTACTAATTAGTACCTCCTCTATGTTAGTGTACTACTGATCAGTACTTCTATGTTAATGTACTACTGATCAGTATCTCCTCTATGTTAGTTTACTACTGATCAGTACCTCTATGTTAGTGTACTACTGATCAGTACCTCCTCTATGTTAGTGTACTACTGATCAGTACCTCTATGTTAGTGTACTACTGATCAGTACCTCTTCTATGTTAGTGTACTACTGATCAGTACCTCTTCTATGTTAGTGTACTACTGATCAGTACCTCCTCTATGTTAGTGTACTACTGATCAGTACCTCCTCTATGTTAGTGTACTACTGATCAGTACCTCTTCTATGTTAGTGTACTACTGATCAGTACCTCTATGTTACTGTACTACTGATCAGAACCTCTATGTTAGTGTACTACTGATCAGTACCTCTATGTTAGTGTACTACTGATCAGTACCTCCTCTATGTTAGTGTACTACCGATCAGTACCTCTATGTTAGAGTACTACTGATCAGTACCTCCTCTATGTTAGTGTACTACTGATCAGTACCTCCTCAATGTTAGTGTACTACTGATCAGTACCTCATCTATGTTAATGTACTACTGATCAGTACCTCTTCTATGTTAATGCACTACTGATCAGTACCTCCTCTATGTTAGTGTACTACTTATCAGTACCTCTTCTATGATAGTGTACTACTGATCAGTACCTCTATGTTAGTGTACTACTGATCAGTACCTCTATGTTAGTGTACTACTGATCAGTACCTCCTCTATGTTAGTGTACTACTGATCAGTACCTCTTTATGTTAGTGTACTACTGATCAGTACCTCTTCTATGTTAGTGTACTACTGATCAGTACCTCCTCTATGTTAGTGTACTACTGATCAGTACCTCCTCTATGTTAGTGTACTACTGATCAGTACCTCTTCTATGTTAGTGTACTACTGATCAGTACCTCTATGTTACTGTACTACTGATCAGAACCTCTATGTTAGTGTACTACTGATCAGTACCTTCTATGTTAGTTTACTACTGATCAGTACCTCCTCTATGTTAGTGTACTACCGATCAGTACCTCTATGTTAGAGTACTACTGATCAGTACCTCCTCTATGTTAGTGTACTACTGATCAGTACCTCCTCAATGTTAGTGTACTACTGATCAGTACCTCCTCTATGTTAATGTACTACTGATCAGTACCTCTTCTATGTTAATGCACTACTGATCAGTACTTCCTCTATGTTAGTGTACTACTGATCAGTACCTCTTCTATGATAATGTACTACTGATCAGTACCTCTATGTTAGTGTACTACTGATCAGTACCTCCTCTATGTTAGTGTACTACTGATCAGTACCTCCTCTATGTTAGTGTACTACCGATCAGTACCTCTATGTTAGAGTACTACTGATCAGTACCTCTATGTTAGTGTACTACTGATCAGTACCTCCTCTATGTTAGTGTACTACTGAGCAGTACCTCCTCTATGTTAGTGTACTACTGATCAATACCTCCTCAATGTTAGTGTACTACTGATCAGTACCTCTTATGTTAGTGTACTACTGATCAGTACCTCCTTCTATGTTAGTGTACTACTGATCAGTACCTCCTCAATGTTAGTGTACTACTGATCAGTACCTCTCATGTTAATGTACTACTGATCAGTACCTCCTCTATGTCAGTGTACTACTGATCAGTACCTGTATGTTAGTGTACTACTGATCAGTACCTCTATGTTAGTGTACTACAGATCAGTACCTCCTCTATGTTAGTGTACTACTGATCAGTACCTCCTCTATGTTAGTGTACTACTGATCAGTACCTCCTTTATGTTAGTGTATTACTGATCAGTACCTCCTCTATGTTAGTGTACTACTGATCAGTACCTCCTCTATGTTAGTGTACTACTGATCAGTACCTCCTCTATGTTAGTGTACTACTGATCAGTACTCCTCTATGTTAGTGTACTACTGATCAGTACCTCCTCTATGTTAGTGTACTACTGATCAGTACCTCCTCTATGTTAGTGTACTACTGATCAGTACCTCCTTTATGTTAGTGTACTACCGATCAGTACCTCTATGTTAGTGTACTACTGATCAGTACCTCCTCTATGTTAGTGTACTACTGATCAGTACCTCTTCTATGTTAGTGTACTACTGATCAGTACCTCCTCTATGTTAGTGTACTACTGATCAGTACCTCTCTATGTTAGAGTACTACTGATCACTACCTCCTCTATGTTAGTGTACTACTGAGCAGTACCTCCTCTATGTTAATGTACTACTGATCAGTACCTTCTCTATGTTAGTGTACTACTGATCAGTACTCCTCTATGTTAGTGTACTACTGATCAGTACCTCCTCTATGTTAGTGTACTACTGATCAGTACCTCTATGTTAGTGTACTACTGATCAGTACCTCCTCTATGTTAGTGTACTACTGATCAGTACCTCCTTATGTTAGTGTACTACTGATCAGTACCTCCTCTATGTTAGTGTACTACTGATCAGTACTTCTATGTTTAGTGTACTACTGATCAGTACCTCCTCTATGTTAGTGTACTACTGATCAGTACCTCTATGTTAGTGTACTACTGATCAGTACCTCCTCTATGTTAGTGTACTACTGATCAGTACCTCTATGTTAGTGTACTACTGATCAGTACCTCTATGTTAATGTACTACTGATCAGTACCCTCTATGTTAGTGTACTGCTGATCAGTACCTCCTCTATGTTAGTGTACTACTGATCAGTACCTATATGTTAGTGTACTACTGATCAGTACCTCCTCTATGTTAGTGTACTACTGATCAGTACCTCTTTATGTTAGTGTACTACTGATCAGTACCTCCTCTATGTTAGTGTACTACTGAGCAGTACCTCTATGTTAGTGTACTACTGATCAGTACCTCCTCTATGTTAGTGTACTACTGATCAGTACCTCTATGTTAGAGTACTACTGATCACTACCTCCTCTATGTTAGTTTACTACTGAGCAGTACCTCTATGTTAGAGTACTACTGATCAGTACCTCCTCTATGTTAGTTTACTACTGATCAGTACCTCTATGTTAGAGTACTACTGATCAGTACCTCTTTGTTAATGTACTACTGATCAGTACCTCCTCTATGTTAGTGTACTACTGATCAGTACCTCCTCTATGTTAGTGTACTACTGATCAGTACCTCCTCTATGTTAGTGTACTACTGATCAGTACTCTCTATGTTAGTGTACTACTGATCAGTACCTCCTCTATGTTAGTGTACTACTGATCAGTACCTCTATGTTAGTGTACTACTGATCAGTACCTCTATGTTAGTGTACTACTGATCAGTACCTCTTCTATGTTAGTGTACTACTGATCAGTACCCTTCTATGTTAGTGTACTACTGATCAGTACCTCTATGTTAGTGTACTACTGATCAGTACCTCCTCTATGTTAGTGTACTACTGATCAGTACCTCCTCTATGTTAGTGTACTACTGATCAGTACCTCCTCTATGTTAGTGTACTAATGATCAGTACCTCCTCCTATGTTAGTGTACTACTGATCAGTACCTCCTCTATGTTAGTGTATTACTGATCAGTACCTCCTCTATGTTAGTGTACTACTGATCAGTACCTCCTCTATGTTAGTGTACTACTGATCAGTACCTCCTCTATGTTAGTGTACTACTGATCAGTACCTCCTCTATGTTAGTGTACTACTGATCAGTACCTCTTCTATGTTAGTGTACTACTGATCAGTACCTCCATGTTAGTGTACTACTGATCAGTACCTTCTCTATGTTAGTGTACTACTGATCAGTACCTCTTCTATGTTAGTGTACTACTGATCAGTACCTCCTCTATGTTAGTGTACTACTGATCAGTACCTCCTCTATGTTATTGTACTACTGATCAGTACCTCCTCTATGTTAGTGGTCCTCTGTAGCTCAGCTGGTAGAGTACGGCGCTTGTAATGCCAAGGTAGTGGGTTCGATCCCTGGGACCACCCCATACACAAAAAAAATAATTATGCACGCATTACTGTAAGTCGCTTTGGATAAAAGCGTCTGCTAAATGGCATATTATATTATTATTATTATATTATTAATGTACTACTGATCAGTGTATACCATATATTATTATTATTATTATTATTTATAAAGTTCAATTTTAAAAGAGCATCCTTACATTCACCCTAATGCAGAGTAGATGCTATTTGCATGTTTTAATTCCTCAGTTCATTATTGTTTAGGCAGAAGCCATGAAGGGATGAAAAAGCTTTTAACAAGTCAAGCTCGTTAGTGGCTCTGAGAACAAAGTTCATATGAAGAGAGAGAGAGAGAGAGAGAGAGAGAGAGAGAGAGAGAGAGAGAGAGAGAGAGAGAGAGAGAGAGAGAGAGAGAGAGAGAGAGAGAGAGAGAGTTTTCTTTGGCAGGGACATATACAGAATGCTACCCTCCACAACATAACCTTCATTCCAAACCACAACCTCATTTTGGAAGGATTTTCCTGGCAAACAAACAGAAACCTGAAAACACCATCCAACCTGGAATTGAGTGAGTAATGTTTAGTATGAAGCTATTTTTTACTTTCAAAAACCAAGAAGAAAAATACATTACAGTGATATATTTTACTTTATAAGGACTGAATGCTAAGGCTACCAAGCTTGCTAGTACAAAGAGATACAACTTCAATTAGCACTGACGTGTGAAGTGAGAGGTGTCAAAGCCCTTGAGCCCAACAATGGCAGGAGAGTCGCACAGTCTACCCCAACCAAATGGAGAGGCCTTAGAAGCACCCTCCCGCTGTCAGAGGTAGTTAAAATACAGAACCCTCTGTATGTAAAGAATGATAAGTCACGAAAAGAGCACAAAATGAAGCTCCTTATGGGAAATCAGGAGACACTTTTTGCTGAATTTTATAAAAATGGGAACATAAGCAACCTTATCTTCCACACAGACCATCCCCTGGCATGGCACAGTGCTATACTAGCACACTACCCCTCTGTTAAGAGGGGGGGTGTTAGCGATGGGTGGAAACTCAGGATACTGGACAACGAGGACTCTGAGTCAGCTAATATAAATCTCTATAAATCTGGAACAGTATTGGTACAGGGCATCCCGAAACAGTTCCAGCTAGACCTTCACCTAATCAAAGAAATAGCTCAGCAGGAGAAGCTCTCCCTTGAGAAAGATACCCCACCCCGAGTGGGTCAGACCAGACCTCTTCATTAAATAACCCCACAGATGAGCAACCCCAAGCGGAAAGTCAACATCCCAGCACAGAGCCCTACTCTCTCATTGAGATGAAGAATAAATTCACCCAGCTGGAGGTAAGGCAGGTGGAGCTGGAACAGCAGGTGTACACACTCCAGTCAGCACAGACCCAGACAACAGTCCAGCATAACAACACCCCCTTAACTAGACCTGGAGAGCTGCAAGTAGAGAGAGACATGTCTGCTCTCTGGACTGTGGTGAGACAACATCAACAGGAGAAAGAGCAGGAGCAGGAGAAGAACAGAGCACTAGAGGAGAGGATCAGAGTGCTGGAGGAGAAGGTGAGAACGATGACGGGTGACAGAGAACAACCCATTAGAGAGCTGGCCACCCCCGCAGAGAAGCAAGCAGAACAGCCCACCTCAGATCCTGGCCAAAGTCTCGACACCACAGCAGAACAGTACACCCTAGACCCTGACCATAGCCTCGACATCACACCCAGACAAACAAATGAAGAACCCCAAGCCCAGGGGATCACACCCCCTCTGAGCAACCCCCCAGTCAGACACCCTGATAGCCCTCCTGACGACCCCCCCCACACCCACTGAGGACACACACAAGCCACAGATTGTACTCCTTATGGACTCAAACGGGAAATACATACAAGAAAATAAACTTTTTCCCAAACACACAGTGTCTAAACTCTGGTGTCCAAACACCCAGCGCACCCTAGACCTTCTGTCTGAGGACCGACTAGGATCACCCAGCCACATAATAATACACACAGGCAAAAACGACCTGAGAACACAGCAGGAAAGGGTGACCACAGCACTCAAGGGAGTGATAGAAAAAGCTTCTTCTACTTTCCCCAACGCACAAGTGGTTATCTCAACCCTGTTACCACGAAAATACTTCCACCCTGCTACCATACAGTAGATAAATGCAAGTATTTCCGGTGACTGTGCCTCAAAACCAAATGTCTACCAGGCCCACCACTCCACCCTGGACAGGAACAGCCTTTAGGACCAGATCCACCTATACAAGGCAGCAGTGCCCACCTTCGCCCGGACCCTAAAGGATATCGCACTCAACCGCAGCCCCAACACCTCACACAGGAGCAACAGATCAACAGACACCCCGCCCAGACCAGCGAGACACTCTTCCAGAAGTGCGGGACTCCCCCGGACCTACACATAGAGGACTCCCGCCAAGAGGACCTACATCCAGACCACAGCACCATTAGCCACATCCACACCCCCACCCCCACCAATTATCACCCCCCCCCAAGTCAACCATGCCCACACCCCATTTAGGCCCCCTCAGATCAGACCTATGCCCCTCCTAACCACCCCATGCCACCCACTCCCGCAAAGAGGGCCTCAACATGAAAGTCACACATACGCCCAGGCCGTGAGCAGGCAAACAGGCCCAACCCCCACTCTTACACTAACCCAAGCCAATGGCATGTACCAGATGCTCAGCAGGTTCTGCTCACAATTACTGGCCTGAGGCCAAACCACACGACCAACAACATTAGACACTTTATGGAAACCAAAGCCTTCACTATTTCATCCTGGAATATCCAAGGCCTGAGGTCATCTGCCTTTGGCCTAAAGAGCAGGAACCTGGACTTCACCAAAGAAATCAGAAATACAGACATTGTCATCCTACAAGAAACTGGATGCCCTCTAGGTTACAGAGAGCTGGTAGTCCCATCCACCAAACTACCAGGTGTGAAACAGGGAAAGGACTCAGCCGGTATGATAAATTGGTATAGAGCAGACCTAACTCACTCTATTAAATTAATCAAAACAGGAACATTTTACATTTGGATAGAAATTCAAAAGGAAATGATCTCAACAGAGACAAATGTCCTCCTGTGTGCTACCGATATCCCCCACTAGAATCCCCATTTATTTTATTTTATTTTATTTATTTCACCTTTATTTAACCAGGTAAGCCAGTTGAGAACAAGTTCTCATTTACAACTGCGACCTGGCCAAGATAAAGCAAAGCAGTGCGATAAAAACAACAACAACACAGAGTTACATATGGAATAAACAAAACGTACAGTCAATAACACAATAGAAAATATATATACAGTGTGTGCAAATGTAGCAAGTTATGGAGGTAAGGCAATAAATAGGCCATAGTGCAAAATAATTACAATTTAGTATTAACACTGGAGTGATAGATGTGCAGAAGATGATGTGCAAATAGAGATACTGGGGTGCAAATGAGCAAAAATAAATAACAATATGGGGATGAGGTAGTTGGGTGGGCTAATTACAGATGGGCTGTGTACAGGTGCAGTGATCGTTAAGGTGCTCTGACAACTGATGCTTAAAGTTAGTGAGGGAGATAAGAGTCTCCAGCTTCAGAGATTTTTGCAGTTCGTTCCAGTCATTAGTAGCAGAGAACTGGAAGGAATGGCGGCCAAAGGAGGTGTTGGCTTTGGGGTTTGACCAGTGAGATATACCTGCTGGAGTGCAGACTACGAGAGGGTGTTGCTATGGTGACCAATGAGCTAAGATAAGGCGGGGATTTGCCTAGCAGTGATTTATAGATTACCTGGAGCCAGTGGGATTGGCGACGAATATGTAGTGAGGGCCAGCCAACGAGAGCGTACAGGTCACAATGGTGGGTAGTATATGGGGCTTTGGTGACAAAACGGATGGCACTGTGATAGACTACATCCAATTTGCTGAGTAGAGTGTTGGAGGCTATTTTGTAAATGACATCGCCGAAGTCAAGGATCGGTAGGATAGTCAGTTTTACGAGGGCATGTTTGGCAGCATGAGTGAAGGAGGCTTTGTTGCGAAATAGGAAGCCGATTCTAGATTTAACTTTGGATTGGAGATGCTTAATGTCAGTCTGGAAGGAGAGTTTACGGTCTAACCAGACACCTAGGTATTTGTAGTTGTCCACATACTCTAGGTCAGACCCGTCGAGAGTAGTGATTCTAGTCGGGTGGGCGGGTGCAAGCAGCGTTCAATTGAAGAGCATGCATTTAGTTTTACTAGCGTTTAAGAGCAGTTGGAGGCTACTGAAGGAGTGTTGTATGGAATTGAAGCTCGTTTGGAGGTTTCACCGTGTCCAATAAAGGGCCAGATATATACAAAATGGTGTCGTCTGCGTAGAGGTGGATCTGAGAGTCACCAGCAGCAAGAGCGACATCATTGATATACACAGAGAATAGAGTCGGCCTGAGAATTGAACCCTGTGGCACCCCCATAGAGACTGCCAGAGGTCCAGACAACAGGCCCTCCGATTTGACACATTGAACTCTATCTGATGTCATACTTTAAGGAAGACAGCTTCTCCATCCTGGAGGGGGAAATCATACATTTACCATATTGGCCCCCCGTGGGAATCGAACCCACAACCCTGGCGTTGCAAACACCATGCTCTACCAACTGAGCTACACGGGACACTCATCTCTTGGCAGTAGTACTGTAGACTACTTTATCACTGACCTCAACTCTCAGAGCGTTCACAGTCAGCCCACTGACACCCCTATCAGACCACAGCAAAATCACAGTCTACTTGAACAGAGCAATACTCAATCATGAGGCATCAAAGCCAAAGGAACTGAATAATATTAAGAAATGCTATAGATGGAAGGAAAGTAGTGTCGAAACCTACCAAAAAACTATTAGGCAACAACAAATTCAATCCCTTTTAGACAACTTCCTGGACAAGACGTTCCACTGTAATAGTGAAGGTGTAAACTTGGCAGTAGAAAACCTAAACAGTATATTTGACCTCTCAGCTTCCCTATCAAATCTAAAAATCTTTAAACGAAAACCGAAGAAAAGTAACAACAGTGACAAATGCTTTGATGAAGAATGCAAAAACTTAAGAAAGAAATTGAGAAACCTATCCAACCAAAAACAAAGAGACCCAGAAAACCTGAGCCTACGCCTTCACTATGGTGAATCACTAAAACAATACAGAAATACACTACGGAAAAAGAAGGAATGTCAGAAATCAG
Organism: Coregonus clupeaformis; assembly: GCF_020615455.1. NCBI lineage: Eukaryota > Metazoa > Chordata > Actinopteri > Salmoniformes > Salmonidae > Coregonus > Coregonus clupeaformis. Next base: position 96,262 of record NW_025535019.1, read on the forward strand.
CTCAATGTAATTGAAGAATCCATAGACTCTAACCACTTCTGGGAAAATTAGAAAACACTAAACAAACAACAACACGAAGAGCTGTCTATCCAAAATGGTGATGTATGGGTAAACCACTTATCCAATCTTTTTGGCCCTATAACAAAGAAAAAATATATATATACATGATCAAACGCAAATCTTAGAATCAACTATTAAAGACAACCAGAACCCACTGGATTCTCCAATTACATTGAATGAACTACAGGACAAAATACAAACCCTCCAACCCAAAAAGGCCTGTGGTGTTGATGGTATCCTCGATGAAATGATAAAATATACAGACCACAAATTCCAATTGTCTATACTAAACTCTTTAACATTATCCTTAGCTCTGGCATCTTCCCCAATATTTGGAACCAAGAACTGATAACCCCAATCCACAAAAGTGGAGACAAATTTGACCCCAACAACTACCGTTGGATATGCGTCAACAGCAACTTTGGGAAAATCCTCTGCATTATCATTAACAGCAGACTAGTTCATGTCCTCAGTGAAAACAATGTACTGAGTAAATGTCAAAAAAATTACCAAATTACCGTACAACATTCACCCTGCACACCCTAATAACAAACAAATAAACCAAAATAAAGGCAAAGTCTTCTCATGCTTTGTTGATTTCAAAAAGGCTTTTGACTCAATTTGAGGGTCTGCTATACAAATGGATGGAAAGTAGGGTTGGGGGAGACATTATAAAATCCATGTACACAAACAACAAGTGTGTGGTTAAAATTGGCAAAAAAACACACACATTTCTTTCCACAGGGCCGTGGGGTGAGACAGGGATGCAGTTTAAGCCGCACCCTCTTCAACATACAGTGGGGAGAACAATTATTTGATACACTGCCGATTTTGCAGGTTTTCATACTTACAAAGCATGTAGAGGTCTGTAATTTTTTATCATAGGTACACTTCAACTGTGAGAGACGGAATCTAAAACAAAAATCCAGAAAATCACATTGTATGATTTTTAAGTAATTAATTTGCATTTTATTGTATGACATAAGAATTTGATACATCAGAAAAGCAGAACTTAATATTTGGTACAGAAACCTTTGTTTGCAATTACAGAGATCATACGTTTCCTGTAGGTCTTGACCAGGTTTGCACACACTGCAGCAGGGATTTTGGCCCACTCCTCCATACAGACCTTCTCCAGATCCTTCAGGTTTCGGGGCTGTCGCTGGGCAATACGGACTTTCAGCTCCCTCCAAAGATTTTCTATTGGGTTCAGGTCTGGAGACTGGCTAGGCCACTCCAGGACCTGAGATGCTTCTTACGGAGCCACTACTTAGTTGCCCTGGCTGTGTGTTTCGGGGTCGTTGTCATGCTGGAAGACCCAGCCACGACCCATCTTCAATGCTCTTACTGAGGGAAGGAGGTTGTTGGCCAAGATCTCGCGATACATGGCCCCATCCATCCTCCCCTCAATATAGTGCAGTCGTCCTGTCCCCTTTGCAGAAAAGCATCCCCAAAGAATGATGTTTCCACCTCCATGCTTCACGGTTGGGATGGTGTTCTTGGGGTTGTACTCATCCTTCTTCTTCCTCCAAACACGGTGAGTGGAGTTTAGACCAAAAAGCTTTATTTTTGTCTTATCAGACCACATGATCTTCTCCCATTCCTCCTCTGGATTATCCAGATGGTCATTGGCAAACTTCAGACGGGCCTGGACATGCGCTGGCTTGAGCAGGGGGACCTTGCGTGCGCTGCAGGTCCTGCCATGTAGTTCTGGGCTGATCCCTCACCTTCCTCATGATCATTGATGCCCCACGAGGTGAGATCTTGCATGGAGCCCCAGACCGAGGGTGATTGACCGTCATCTTGAACTTCTTCCATTTTCTAATAATTGCGCCAACAGTTGTTGCCTTCTCACCAAGCTGCTTGCCTATTGTCCTGTAGCCCATCCCAGCCTTGTGCAGGTCTACAATTTTATCCCTGATGTCCTTACACAGCTCTCTGGTCTTGGCCATTGTGGTGAGGTTGGAGTCTGTTTGATTGAGTGTGTGGACAGGTGTCTTTTATACAGGTAACGAGTTCAAACAGGTGCAGTTAATACAGGTAATGAGTGGAGAACAGGAGGGCTTCTTAAAGAAAAACTAACAGGTATGTGAGAGCCGGAATTCTTACTGGTTGGTAGGTGATTAAATACTTATGTCATGCAATAAAATACAAAATTAATTACTTAAAATTCATACAATTTGATTTTCTGGACCTCTACATGCTTTGTAAGTAGGAATACCTGCAAAATCGGCAGTGTATCAAATACTTGTTCTCCCCACTGTATATTTCAATAAATTGGCGAGGACACTAGAACAGTCTGCAGCACCCGGCCTCACCCTACTAGAATCTGAAGTCAAATGTCTACTGTTTGCTGATGATCTGGTGCTTCTGTCACGACCCAAGGAGGGCCTACAGCAGCACCTAGATCTTCTGCACAGATTCTGTCAGACCTGGGCCCTGACAGTAAATCTAAGTAAGACAAAAATAATGGTGTTCCAAAAAAGGTCCAGTTGCCAGGACCACAAATACAAATTCCATCTAGACACCGTTGCCCTAGAATACACAAAAAAACTATACATAACTCAGCCTAAAGAGAGAGAGAGAGAGAGAGAGAGAGAGAGAGAGAGAGAGAGAGAGAGAGAGAGAGAGAGAGAGAGAGAGAGAGAGAGAGAGAGAGAGAGAGAGAGAGAGAGAGAGAGAGAGAGAGAGAGAGAGACAGATATATACAGAGACAGAGAGAGACAAAGACAGAGACAGAGACAGGGAGAGAGACAAAGACAGAGACAGAGAGAGAGACAGACAGAGACATAAAGAGAGACAGAGACAGACACAGAGAGACAGAGAGACAGAGACAAAGGCAGAGGCAGAGACAGAGACTGACACAGAGACAGAGAGACAGACAGAGACAGAGAGAAAGAGACAAAGACAGAGACAGAGAAACAGAGTCAAGGAGAGAGTCAGAGAGACACAGAGACAGTGAGACAGTGAGACAGAGACAGACACAGAGACAGAAACAGAGACAGAAACAGGGAGAGAGACAGACAGAGACAGAGACATAGACTGAGACATAGACAGAGAGACAGAGAGACAGACACAGAGACAGAGACAGAGACAGAGAGAGATACAGAGACAGATACAGAGAGACAAAGAGACAGAGAGACAGAGACAGAGAGACAGAGAGCGAGTCAGAGACAGAGACAGTGAAAGAGAGACAGAGACAGAGACAGACACAGAGAGACAGAGAGACAGAGACAGAGGCAGAGACTGACACAGAGACAGAGAGACAGACAGAGACAGAGACAGAGAGAAAGAGACAAAGACAGAGACAGAGAAACAGAGTCAAGGAGAGAGTCAGAGAGACACAGAGACAGAGAGACAGTGTGACAGAGACAGAGAGACAGACACAGAGACAGAGACAGAAACAGGGAGAGAGACAGACAGAGACAGAGACATAGACTGAGACATAGACAGAGAGACACAGAGAGAGAGAGATACAGAGACAGAGAGACAGAGAGCGAGTCAGAGGCAGAGACAGAGAGACAGAGAGACAGAGAGACAGAGACAGAGACAGAGACAGAGACAGAGACAGAGACAGAGACAGAGAAAGAGAAAGAGAAAGAGAAAGAGACAGAGACAGAGACAGAGACACAGAGACACAGAGACACAGAGACACAGAGACACAGAGACACAGAGACACAGAGACACAGAGACACAGAGACACAGAGACACAGAGAGACAGAGAGACAGAGAATGAAAAAGAGACAGAGAGACAGAGCCAGAGAAAGAGACAGAGAGACAGAGACAGAGAAAGAGAAAGAGAAAGAGAAAGAGAGACAAAGACAGAGACAGAGAAAGAGAAGAGAAAGAGAGACAGAGACAGAGACAGATAAAGAGAAAGAGAAAGAGACAGAGAGACAGAGACAGAGACAGAGACAGAGAAAGAGAAAGAGAAAGAGACAGAGACAGAGACAGAGAGACAGAGAGACAGAGAAAGAAAAAGAGACAGAGAAAAAGACAGAGACAAAGAGAAAGAGAAAGAGAAAGAGAAAGTGAAAGAGACAGAGACAGAGACAGAGACAGAGAAAGAGAAAGGGACAGAGACACAGAGACACAGAGACACAGAGACAGAGACAGAGACAGAGACAGAGACAGAGACAGAGACAGAGACAGAGAGAGAAGAACAGCAAATGCAGTTTGAAATGACTTCCTTCTGTAGCAGTGGGCCAGAAGTCAACAACAAGCACTCCCTGCAATGGTAAAGCAGAGATGGAGCGAGAGGCAGGGAGGGAACCTATGATCAAATCTGTTCTGGAGCCAACTGATGCAAACAAAAAGGTTGGGTCCTAAATGGGACACTATTCCTTCCATAGGACCCGCTGTGTCATAGCTCGATAACCCAGCATCAATAACCCAGCAGTTTTGAAAGAAAACAACCCAACTAATTGACCCAAAGCCTGCAACCCAGCAGTTGGATAAACCAAACAACCCATTATTGTTTAGTGTGGGGAAACTGTCTGTGTTTCTCAAAAGCACACATTGAATAGAGGGATAAAACAGTATGTTTGTGTATGTAAGTGTGTGTGTGTGTCTGTGTGAGTGATAACCATGCTATCAAATACTCTACTGTATGATTTGTCTGTTTACTCTGTACAAGTGGGATTCCTGGCTTCACTAAGAGAAGCTACAGCTGTCAGTCTTTCTGGGTAAGAGGGGCTACAGCTGTGAGTCTTTCTGGGTAAGAGAAGCTACAGTTGTGAGTCTTTCTGGGTAAGAGGGGCTACAGCTATGAGTCTTTCTGGGTAAGAGAAGCTACAGTTGTGAGTCTTTCTAGGTAAGAGGGGCTACAGCTATGAGTCTTTCTGGGTAAGATAAACTACAGCTGTGAGTCTTTCTGGGTAAGAGGGGCTACAGCTGTGAGTCTTTCTGGGTAAGATAAGCTACAGCTGTGAGTCTTTCTGGGTAAGAGGGGCTACAGCTGTGAGTCATTATGGGTAAGAGGGGCTACAGCTGTGAGTCTTTCTGGGTAAGAGGGGCTACAGCTGTGAGTCATTCTGGGTAAGAGGGGCTACAGCTGTGAGTCTTTCTGGGTAAGAGGGGCTACAGCTGTGAGTCAATCTGGGTAAGAGGGGCTACAGCTGTGAGTCTTTCTGGGTAAGAGGGGCTACAGCTGTGAGTCTTTCTGGGTAAGAGGGGCTACAGCTGTGAGTCTTTCTGGGTAAGAGGGGCTACAGCTGTGAGTCATTCTGGGTAAGAGGGGCTACAGCTGTGAGTCTTTCTGGGTAAGAGGGGCTACAGCTGTGAGTCTTTCTGGGTAAGAGGGGCTACAGCTGTGAGTCTTTCTGGGTAAGAGGGGCTACAGCTGTGAGTCTTTCTGGGTAAGAGGGGCTACAGCTGTGAGTCTTTCTGGGTAAGAGGGGTTACAGCTATGAGTCTTTCTGGGTAAGAGGGGCTACAGCTGTGAGTCTTTCTGGGTAAGAGGGGTTACAGCTATGAGTCTTTCTGGGTAAGAGAAGCTACAGCTGTGAGTCTTTCTGGGTAAGAGGGGCTACAGCTATGAGTCTTTCTGGGTAAGAGAAGCTACAGCTGTGAGTCTTTCTGGGTAAGAGGGGCTACAGCTGTGAGTCTTTCTGGGTAAGATAAGCTACAGCTGTGAGTCTTTCTGGGTAAGAGGGGCTACAGCTGTGAGTCATTCTGGGTAAGAGAAGCTAGAGCTGTGAGTCTTTCTGGGTAAGAGGGGCTAAAGCTGTGAGTCTTTCTGTGTAAGAGGGGCTACAGCTGTGAGTATTTCTGGGTAAGAGGGGCTACAGCTGTGAGTCTTTTTGGGTAAGAGCGGTTACAGCTGTGAGTATTTCTGGGTAAGAGAAGCTACAGCTGTGAGTCTTTCTGGGTAAGAGTGTCTACAGCTGTGAGTCTTTCTGGGTAAGAGAGGCTAGAGCTATGAGTCTTTCTGGGTAAGAGGGGCTACAGCTGTGAGTCTTTCTGGGTAAGAGGGGCTACAGCTGTGAGTCTTTCTGGGTAAGAGGGGCTACAGCTGTGAGTCTTTCTGGGTAAGAGGGGCTACAGCTGTGAGTCTTTCTGGGTAAGAGGGGCTACAGCTGTGAGTCTTTCTGGGTAAGAGGAAGCTACAGCTGTGAGTCTTTCTGGGTAAGAGGGCTACAGCTGTGAGTCTTTCTGGGTAAGAGGGGCTACAGCTATGAGTCTTTCTGGGTAAGAGGGGCTACAGCTGTGAGTCTTTCTGGGTAAGAGGGGCTACAGCTATGAGTCTTTCTGGGTAAGAGGGGCTACAGCTGTGAGTCTTTCTGGGTAAGAGGGGCTACAGCTGTGAGTCTTTCTGGGTAAGAGGGGCTACAGCTGTGAGTCTTTCTGGGTAAGAGGGGCTACAGCTGTGAGTCTTTCTGGGTAAGATGGGCTACAGCTGTGAGTCTTTCTGGGTAAGAGGGGCTACAGCTGTGAGTCTTTCTGGGTAAGAGAAGCTACAGCTGTGAGTCTTTCTGGGTAAGAGGGGCTACAGCTGTGAGTCTTTCTGGGTAAGAGGGGCTACAGCTGTGAGTCTTTCTGGGTAAGAGGGGCTACAGCTGTGAGTCTTTCTGGGTAGAGAGGGGCTACAGCTGTGAGTCTTTCTGGGTAAGAGGGGCTACAGCTGTGAGTCTTTCTGGGTAAGAGGGGCTACAGCTGTGAGTCTTTCTGGGTAAGAGGGGCTACAGCTGTGAGTCTTTCTGGGTAAGAGGGGCTACAGCTGTGAGTCTTTCTGGGTAAGAGGGGCTACAGCTGTGAGTCTTTCTGGGTAAGAGGGGCTACAGCTGTGAGTCTTTCTGGGTAAGAGGGGCTACAGCTGTGAGTCTTTCTGGGTAAGAGGGGCTACAGCTGTGAGTCTTTCTGGGTAAGAGGGGCTACAGCTGTGAGTCTTTCTGGGTAAGAGGGGCTACAGCTGTGAGTCTTTTTGGGTAAGAGGGGCTACAGCTGTGAGTCTTTTTGGGTAAGAGTGGTTACAGCTGTGAGTATTTCTGGGTAAGAGGGGCTACAGCTGTGACTATTTCTGGGTAAGAGAGGCTACAGCTGTGAGTCTTTCTGGGTAAGAGGGGCTAGAGCTGTGAGTCTTTCTGGGTAAGAGGGCTACAGCTGTGAGTCTTTCTGGGTAAGAGGGCTACAGCTGTGAGTATTTCTGGGTAAGAGGGGCTACAGCTGTGAGTCTTTCTGGGTAAGAGGGGCTACAGCTGTGAGTCTTTCTGGGTAAGAGGGGCTACAGCTGTGAGTCTTTCTGGGTAAGAGGGGCTACAGCTGTGAGTCTTTCTGGGTAAGAGGGGCTACAGCTGTGAGTCTTCTCTGGGTAAGAGGGGCTACAGCTATGAGTCTTTCTGGGTAAGAGGGCTACAGCTGTGAGTCTTTCTGGGTAAGAGGGCTACAGCTGTGAGTCTTTCTGGGTAAGAGGGGCTACAGCTGTGAGTCTTTCTGGGTAAGAGGGGCTACAGCTGTGAGTCTTTCTGGATAAGAGGAGCTACAGCTGTGAGTCTTTCTGGGTAAGAGGGGTTACAGCTGTGAGTCTTTCTGGGTAAGAGGGGCTACAGCTATGAGTCTTTCTGGGTAAGAGGGGCTACAGCTGTGAGTCTTTCTGGGTAAGAGGGCTACAGCTGTGAGTCTTTCTGGGTAAGAGGGGCTACAGCTGTGAGTCTTTCTGGGTAAGAGAGGCTACAGCTGTGAGTCTTTCTGGGTAAGAGGGCTACAGCTGTGAGTCTTTCTGGGTAAGAGGGCTACAGCTGTGAGTCTTTCTGGGTAAGAGGGGCTACAGCTGTGAGTCTTTCTGGGTAAGAGGGGCTACAGCTGTGAGTCTTTCTGGGTAAGAGGGGCTACAGCTGTGAGTCTTTCTGGGTAAGAGGGGCTACAGCTGTGAGTCTTTCTGGGTAAGAGGGGCTACAGCTGTGAGTCTTTCTGGGTAAGAGGGGCTACAGCTGTGAGTCTTTTTGGGTAAGAGGGGCTACAGCTGTGAGTCTTTCTGGGTAAGAGGGCTACAGCTGTGAGTCTTTCTGGGCAAGAGGGCTACAGCTGTGAGTCTTTCTGGGTAAGAGGGGCTACAGCTGTGAGTCTTTCTGGGTAAGAGGGCTACAGCTGTGAGTCTTTCTGGGTAAGAGGGGCTACAGCTGTGAGTCTTTCTGGGTAAGAGGGGCTACAGCTGTGAGTCTTTCTGGGTAAGAGGGGCTACAGCTGTGAGTATTTCTGGGTAAGAGGGGCTACAGCTGTGAGTCTTTCTGGGTAAGAGAAGCTACAGCTGTGAGTCTTTCTGGGTAAGAGGGGCTACAGCTGTGAGTCTTTCTGGGTAAGAGGGGCTACAGCTGTGAGTCTTTCTGGGTAAGAGGGGCTACAGCTGTGAGTCTTTCTGGGTAAGAGAGGCTACAGCTGTGAGTCTTTCTGGGTAAGAGGGGCTACAGCTGTGAGTCTTTCTGGGTAAGAGGGGCTACAGCTGTGAGTCTTTCTGGGTAAGAGGGGCTACAGCTGTGAGTCTTTCTGGGTAAGAGGGGCTACAGCTGTGAGTCTTTTTGGGTAAGAGGGGCTACAGCTGTGAGTCTTTCTGGGTAAGAGGGGCTACAGCTGTGAGTCTTTCTGGGTAAGAGGGGCTACAGCTGTGAGTCTTTCTGGGTAAGAGAGCTACAGCTGTGAGTCTTTCTGGGTAAGAGGGGCTACAGCTGTGAGTATTTCTGGGTAAGAGGGGCTACAGCTGTGAGTCTTTCTGGGTAAGAGGGCTACAGCTGTGAGTCTTTCTGGGTAAGAGGGGCTACAGCTGTGAGTCTTTCTGGGTAAGAGGGGCTACAGCTTGAGTCTTTCTGGGGTAAGAGGGGCTACAGCTGTGAGTCTTTCGGGGTAAGAGGGCTACAGCTGTGAGTCTTTCTGGGTAAGAGGGGCTACAGCTGTGAGTCTTTCTGGGTAAGAGAGGCTACAGCTGTGAGTCTTTCTGGGTAAGAGGGCTACAGCTGTGAGTCTTTCTGGGTAAGAGTGCTACAGCTGTGAGTCTTTCTGGGTAAGAGGGGCTACAGCTGTGAGTCTTTCTGGGTAAGAGGGCTACAGCTGTGAGTCTTTCTGGGTAAGAGGGGCTACAGCTGTGAGTCTTTCTGGGTAAGAGGGGCTACAGCTGTGAGTCTTTCTGGGCAAGAGGGGCTACAGCTGTGAGTCTTTCTGGGTAAGTGGGGCTACAGCTGTGAGTCTTTCTGGGTAAGAGGGCTACAGCTGTGAGTCTTTCTGGGTAAGAGGGGCTACAGCTGTGAGTATTTCTGGGTAAGAGAGGCTAGAGCTGTGAGTCTTTCTGGGTAAGAGGGATTACAGCCGTGAGTCTTTCTGGGTAAGAGGGGCTACAGCTGTGAGTCTTTCTGGGTAAGAGGGGCTACAGCTGTGAGTATTTCTGGGTAAGAGGGGCTACAGCTGTGAGTCTTTTCTGGGTAAGAGCGGTTACAGCTGTGAGTATTTCCTGGGTAAGAGAAGCTACAGCTGTGAGTCATTCTGGGTAAGAGAGGCTACAGCTGTGAGTCTTTCTGGGTAAGAGGGGTCTACAGCTGTGAGTCTTTCTGGGTAAGAGAGGCTAGAGCTATGAGTCTTTCTGGGTAAGAGGGGTTACAGTCTGTGAGTCTTTCTGGGTAAGAGGGGCTACAGCTGTGAGTATTTCTGGGTAAGAGGGGCTACAGCTGTGAGTCATTCTGGGTAAGAGAAGCTACAGCTGTGAGTCTTTCTGGGTAAGAGAAGCTACAGCTGTGAGTCTTTCTGTGTAAGAGGGGCTACAGCTGTGAGTCTTTCTGGGTAAGAGGGGTTACAGCTGTGAGTATTTCTGGGTAAGAGAAGCTACAGCTGTGGAGTCTTTCTGGGTAAGAGAAGCTACAGCTGTGAGTCTTTCTGGGTAAGAGGGTCTACAGCTGTGAGTCTTTCTGGGTAAGAGGGGCTACAGCTATGAGTCTTTCTGGGTAAGAGGGGACTACAGTCGTGAGTCTTTCTGGGTAAGAGGGGCTACAGCTATGAGTCTTTCTGGGTAAGAGGGGCTACAGCTGTGAGTTTTCTGGGTAAGAGGGGCTACAGCTGTGAGTAATTCTGGGTAAGAGAAGCTACAGCTGTGAGTATTTCTGGGTAAGAGAAGCTACAGCTGTGAGTCTTTCTGGGTAAGAGAGGCTACAGCTGTGAGTCTTTCTGGGTAAGAGGGGCTACAGCTGTGAGTCTTTCTGGGTAAGAGGGGCTACAGCTGTGAGTCTTTCTGGGTAAGAGGGGCTACAGCTGTGAGTCTTTCTGGGTAAGAGGGGCTACAGCTGTGAGTCTTTCTGGGTAAGAGGGGCTACAGCTGTGAGAGTCTTTCTGGGTAAGAGGGGCTACAGCTGTGAGTCTTTCTGGGTAAGAGGGGCTACAGCTGTGAGTCTTTCTGTAAGAGGGGCTACAGCTGTGAGTCTTTCTGGGTAAGAGGGGCTACAGCTGTGAGTCTTTCTGGGTAAGAGGGGCTACAGCTGTGAGTCTTTCTGGGTAAGAGAAGCTACAGCTGTGAGTCTTTCTGGGTAAGAGGGCTACAGCTGTGAGTCTTTCTGGGTAAGAGGGCTACAGCTGTGAGTCTTTCTGGGTAAGAGCGGTTACAGCTGTGAGTATTTCTGGGTAAGAGAAGCTACAGCTGTGAGTCATTCTGGGTAAGAGAAGCTACAGCTGTGAGTCTTTCTGGGTAAGAGGGTCTACAGCTGTGAGTCTTTCTGGGTAAGAAAGGCTACAGCTATGAGTCTTTCTGGGTAAGAGGGATTACAGCTGTGAGTCTTTCTGGGTAAGAGGGGCTACAGCTATGAGTCTTTCTGGGTAAGAGGGGCTACAGCTGTGAGTCATTCTGGGTAAGAGGGGCTACAGCTGTGAGTAATTCTGGGTAAGAGAAGCTACAGCTGTGAGTCTTTCTGGGTAAGAGGAGCTACAGCTGTGAGTCATTCTGGGTAAGAGAGGCTACAGCTGTGAGTCTTTCTGGGTAAGAGAGGCCACAGCTGTGAGTCTTTCTGGGTAAGAGGGGCTGCAGCTGTGAGTCTTTCTAGGTAAGAGCGGTTACAGCTATGAGTATTTCTGGGAAAGAGGGAGCTACAGCTGTGAGTCTTCTGGGTAAGAGGAGCTACAGCTGTGAGTATTTCTGGGTAAGAGGGGCTACAGCTGTGAGTATTTCTGGGTAAGAGGGGCTACAGCTGTGAGTCTTTTGGGTAAGAGAGGCTACAGCTGTGAGTATTTCTGGGTAAGAGGGCTACAGCTGTGAGTCTTTCTGGGTAAGAGAGGCTACAGCTGTGAGTATTTCTGGTAAGAGGGGCTACAGCTGTGAGTCTTTCTGGGTAAGAGGGGCTAGAGCTATGAGTCTTTCTGGGTAAGAGAGGCTACAGCTGTGAGTCTTTCTGGGTAAGAGGGGCTACAGCTGTGAGTCTTTCTGGGTAAGAGGGGCTACAGCTGTGATTATTTCTGGGTAAGAGGGGCTACAGCTGTGAGTCTTTCTGGGTGAGAGGGGCTACAGCTGTGAGTATTTCTGGGTAAGAGGAACTACAGCTGTGAGTCTTTCTGGGTAAGAGAGAGCAGTAGAACAGCTGTGAGTCATTCTGGGTAAGAGGGACTACAGCTGTGAGTCTTTCTGGGTAAGAGGCTAGAGCTATGAGTCTTTCTGGGTAAGAGGACTAGAGCTGTGAGTCTTTCTGGGTAAGAGGGGCTACAGCTGTGAGTCTTTCTGGGTAAGAGGGCTACAGCTGTGAGTCTTTCTGGGTAAGAGGGGCTACAGCTGTGAGTCTTTCTAAGAGAGGCTACAGCTGTGAGTCTTTCTGGTAAGAGAAGCTACAGCTGTGAGTCCTTTCTGGGCAAGAGAGGCTACAGCTGTGAGTCTTTCTGGGTGAGAGGGGCTACAGCTGTGAGTCTTTCTGGGTAAGAGGGGCTACAGCTGTGAGTCTTTCTGGGTAAGAGGCGCTGCAGCTGTGAGTCTTTCTGGGTAAGAGGGGCTACAGCTGTGAGTCTTTCTGGGTAAGAGGGGCTACAGCTGTGAGTCTTTCTGGGTAAGGGGCTACAGCTGTGAGTCTTTCTGGGTAAGAGGGGCTACAGCTGTGAGTCTTTCTGGGTAAGAGAAGCTACAGCTGTGAGTCTTTCTGGGTGGAGGGGCTACAGCTGTGAGTCTTTCTGGGTAAGAGAGGCTACAGCTGTGAGTCTTTCTGGGAGAGAAGCTACAGCTGTGAGTCTTTCTGGGTAAGAGAAGCTACAGCTGTGAGTCTTTCTGGGTAAGAGGGCTACAGCTCTGAGTCTTTCTGGGTGAAGAGGGGCTACAGCTGTGAGTCTTTCTGGGTAAGAGGGCCACAGCTGTGAGTCTTTCTGGGTAAGAGAAGCTACAGGTGTGAGTCATTCTGGGTAAGAGGGGCTACAGCTGTGAGTCTTTCTGGGTAAGAGGGGCTACAGCTGTGAGTCTTTCTGGGTAAGAGAGGCTACAGCTGTGAGTCTTTCTGGGTAAGAGAGGCTACAGCTATGAGTCTTTCTGGGTAAGAGGGCTACAGCTGTGAGTCTTTCTGGGTAAGAGGGGCTACAGCTGTGAGTATTTCGGGTAAGAGGAGCTACAGCTGTGAGTCTTTCTGGGTAAGAGGGGCTACAGCTGTGAGTCTTTCTGGGTAAGAGAAGCTACAGCTGTGAGTCTTTCTAGGTAAGAAGGCTTACAGCTGTGAGTCTTTCTGGGTAAGAGAGGCTAAGCTGTGAGTATTTCCTGTGTAAGAGGGGCTACAGCTGTGAGTCTTTCTGGGTGAAGAGGGGCTACAGCTGTGAGTATTTCTGGGTAAGAGGGGCTGCAGCTGTGAGTCTTTCTGGGTAAGAGGGGCTACAGCTGTGAGTCTTTCTGGTTAAAGAGAGGCTACAGCTGTGAGTATTTCTGGGTAAGAGGGGCTACAGCTGTGAGTCTTTCTGGGTAAGAGGGGCTACAGCTGTGAGTCTTTCTGGGTAAGAGAGGCTACATCTGTGAGTCTTTCTGGGTAGAGGGGCTACAGCTGTGAGTCTTTCTGGGTAAGAGCGGGGGCTACAGCTGTGAGTATTTCTGGGTAAGAGGGGCTACAGCTGTGAGTCTTTCTGGGTAAGAGGGGCTATAGCTGTGAGTATTTCTGGGTAAGAGGGGCTACAGCTGTGAGTATTTCTGGGTAAGAGGGCTACAGCTGTGAGTCTTTCTGGGTAAGAGGGGCTACAGCTGTGAGTATTTCTGGTAAGAGGGGCTACAGCTGTGAGTCTTTCTGGGTGAAGAGGGGCTACAGCTGTGAGTCTTTTGGGTAAGAGGGGCTACAGTCGTGAGTTCTGGGTAAGAGGGGCTACAGCTGTGAGTCTTTCTGGGCAAGAGGGGCTACAGCTTTGAGTATTTCTGTAAGAGGGCTACAGCTGTGAGTCTTTTTGGGTAAGAGCGGTTACAGCTGTGAGTATTTCTGGGTAAGAGGGGCTACAGCTGTGAGTCTTTCTGGGTAAGAGGGAGCTACAACTGTGAGTCCTTTCTGGTAAGAGGGGGGAACTACAGCTGTGAGTATTTCTGGGTAAGAGGGCTACAGCTGTGAGTCTTTCTGGGTAAGAGGGGTTGCAGTCGTGAGTATTTTGTAAGAGGGCTACAGCTATGAGTATTTCTGTAAGAGGGCTACAGCTGGAGTATTCTGGGTGAGGGAAGCTACAGCTGTGAGTATTTCTGGGTAAGAGGGGCTACAGCTGTGAGTCTTTCTGGGTAAGAGGGGCTACAGCTGTGAGTCTTTCTGGGTAAGAGGGGCTACAGCTGTGAGTATTTCTGGGTAAGAGGGGCTACAGCTGTGAGTCATTCTGGTAAGAGAGGCACAGCGTGAGTCTTTCTGGGTAAGAGGGGCTACAGCTGTGAGTCTTTCTGGGTAAGAGGGCTACAGCTGTGAGTCTTTCTGGGTAAGAGGGGCTACAGGCCGTGAGTCTTTCTGGGTAAGAGGAGCTACAGCTGTGAGTCTTTCTGGGTAAGAGGGGCTACAGCTGTGAGTCTTTCTGGGTAAAGAGGGCTACAGCTGTGAGTCTTTCTGGGTAAGAGGGCTACATGTGAGTATTTCTGGGTAAGAGGGAGCTACAGCTGTGAGTCTTTCTGGGTAAGAGAGGGCTACAGCTATGAGTCTTTCTGGGTAAGAGGGGTTACAGCTGTGAGTCTTTCTGGGTGAGAGGGGCTACAGCTGTGAGTCTTTCTGGGTAGAGAGGAGCTACAGCTGTGAGTCTTTCTGGGTAAGAGGGGCTACAGCTGTGAGTCTTTCTGGGTGGGAAGAGAGGGCTACAGCTGAATGAGTATTTCTGGGTAAGAGGAGCTACAGCTGTGAGTCTTTCTGGGTAAGAGAGGCTACAGCTGTGAGTCTTTCTGTGTGAAGAGGGGCTACAGCTGTGAGTATTTCTGGGTAAGAGGGGCTACAGCTATGAGTCTTTCTGGGTAAGAGGGGCTACAGCTGTGAGTCTTTCTGGGTAAGAGAGAGCTACAGCTGTGAGTCTTTCTGGGTAAGAGAAGCTACAGCTGTGAGTTTTCTTGGGTAAGAGGGGGCTACAGCTGTTGAGTCTTTTGGGGTAAGAGGGGTTATGTTCAGCTGTGAGTTTTTCTGGGTAAGAGATGGCTACAGCTGTGAGTCTTTCTGGGTAAGAGGGGCTACAGCTGTGAGTACTCTGGGTGAGGAGAAGCTACAGCTGTGAGTATTTCTGGGTAAGAGAAGCTACAGCTGTGAGTTCTCTTTCTGGTAAGAGAAGCACACAGCTGTAAGTCTTTCTGGGTAAGAGACCTGGCTACAGCTGTGAGTATTTCTGGGTAAGAGGGCTACAGCTGTGAGTCTTTCTGGGTAAGAGGGGCTACAGCTGTGAGTTTTCTGGGTAAGAGAGGCTACAGCTGTGAGTATTTCTGGGTAAGAGAGGCTACAGCTGTGAGTCTTTCTGGGTAAGAGGGGCTACAGCTGTGAGTCTTTCTGGGTAAGATAGGCTACAGCTGTGAGTATTTCTGGGTAAGAGGGGCTACAGCTGTGAGTCTTTCTGGGTAAGAGGGGCTACAGCTGTGAGTCATTCTGGGTAAGAGGGCTACAGCTGTGAGTCTTTCTGGGTGAAGAGAAGCTCACAGCTGTGAGTCTTTCTGGGTAAGAGGGGCTACAGCTGTGAGTCTTTCTGGGTAAGAGGAGCTACAGCTGTGAGTCTTTCTGGGTAAGAGAGGCTACAGCTGTGAGTCTTTCTGGGTAAGAGGGGTAAGCTGTGAGTCTTTCTGGGTAAGAGGGGCTACAGCTGTGAGTCTTTCTGGTAAGAGGGCTACAGCTGTGAGTCTTCTGGGTAAGAGGGGCTACAGCTTGAGTCTTTCTGGGTAGCTACAGCTGTGAGTATTTCTGGGTAAGACGGGCTACAGCTGTGAGTTTTGGGTAAGAGGGGCTACAGCTGTGAGTATTTCTGGGTAAGAGGGGCTACAGCTGTGAGTCTTTCTCTGTGTAAGAGGAGCTACAGCTGTGAGTATTTCTGGGTAAGAGCGATTGACAAATGTGGAGTATTTTTGGGTAAGAGAGGCCTACAGCTGTGAGTATTTCTGTGTAAGAGGCCACACCGTGAATCTTCCTAGGGACTACAACTGTGAATATTTCTGGGTAAGGAGGGCTACAGCTGTGAGTATTTTTTGGGTAAGAGAGGCTACAGCTGTGAGTATTTCTATGGTTAAGAGGGCTACAGCTGTGTGAGTCCTCTGGGTAAGAGGGGCTACAGCTGAGAGTCTTTGGTAAGAGGGGTTAAAGCTGCTGTAGTATTTCGGAAGAGGGACAGCTGTGAGACTGGTAGAGGGGCTACAGCTCTGGAGTCTTTCTGTGTAAGAGTGGGCTACAGCTGTGAGTCTTTCTGGGTAAGAGGGGCTACAGCTTTGATTATTTCTGGGTAAGAGGCTACAGCTGTTGAGTTTTTTGGAGTAAGAGCGGGTTCTGTGTTCCTGGGTAAGAGGGGCTATATTTTTGATTATTTCTGGTAAGAGGGGGCTACATATGAGTCTTTTGTGGTGAAGAGGGCTACAAGCTGTGAAATGTATTTTAAGAGGCACAGCTGTGAGCATTTAAGAGGGGCCCAGCGACCCCTCTGGGTAAGAGGGGCTACAGCTGTGAGTATTTGTTTGGTTAAGAGGGGCTACAGCTGGGAGTATTTTGGGTAAGAGGGTCTACTGCTGGGAGTCTTTCTGGGTAAGAGAGGCTAGAGCTAAATGAGTCTTTCTGGGTAAGAGGGATTACAGTGGTGAGTCTTTCTGGGTAAGAGGGGCTACAGCTGAGAATCTCTTCTGGGTAAGAGGGGCTACAGCTGCAGAGTATTTCTGGTAAGAGGGCCACAGCTGTGAGTCTTTTCTGTGTAAGAGGGGCTACAGCTGTTAGTCTTTTTGGGTAAGAGCGGTTTACACAGCTGTGAGTATTTCTGGGTAAGAGAAGCTCACAGCCGTGAGTCATTCTGGGTAAGAGGAAGCTACAGTGTGAGTCTTTCTGGGTAAGAGGGTTTACAGCTGTGAGTTTTTGGGTAAGAGAGGCTAGAGCTATGAGTGTTCTGGGTAAGAGGGATTACAGTGTGAGTTTTTTGGTCAGAGGGGCTACAGCTATGAGTATTTGGGTAAGCGGGCTACAGCTGTGAGTATTTGGGTAAGAGAAGAGTGACTCTTCTGGGTGGAGAAGCTACAGCTGGGAGTCTTTCTGGGTAAGAGAAGCCACAGTTGTGAGTTTTTGGGTAAGAGAGGCTATAGCCTCTGAGTATTTCTGGGTAAGAGGGGCCACAGCTGTGAGTCTTAATGGTAAGAGGGATTACAGTCGTGGAGTTTTTTGGGTAAGAGGGGCTACAGCTGATGAGTATTTCTGGGTAAGAGGGGCCACAGCTGTGAGTCATTCTGGGTAAGAGAAGCTACATCTGTGAGTCTTTCTGGGGGGTAAGAGAATTACAGCTGTGATCCTTCTGGGTAAGAGAGGGATATTTAAGGGCACAGCTGTGAGTTAATGGGTAAGAGAGGATAAGTGATTTTTGTGGGTAAGAGGGTTAAGTGTGAGTATTTTGGGTAAGATAGAAGCTAAGCAGCTGTGAGTATTTGGGTAAGAGAAGCTACAGAATGAGTTTTTGGGTAAGAGAGGGGTACAGATTTTTGGGTAAGAGCGGTTACAGCTGTGAGTATTTTGGGTGTAAGAGGGTTAAGCGTGAGTTTTGGGGAAAGAGAGGTAGAGTATAAGTTTTGGGTAGAGAGGGAAAAGGAAGAGGGGAACATGAGTTGGAGAGGGCTTCAGCTGTGAGTCATTCTGGGTAAGAGAAGCTACAGAAGTGAGTCCTTGGGTGAAGAAAATCTACTGCTGCGAGCCCTTCTGGGTGCAAGAGAAGCTACAGCTGTGAGTCTTTCTGGGGTAAGAGAGGCTACAGTCTGCGAGTCTTAGTAAGAGTACATGCGAGTCTTTCTGGGTGAGAGTGGGGCCGCAGCTGTGAGTTGGGTAAGAGAGGCTGTGAGTTTGGTAAGGATGGGTGAGCTGTGGAGTCTTTCTGGGTAAGAGAGGATGCTGCTGTGAGTTTTTGGGTAAGAGAATAAGGAGTTTTGGGTAAGAGAGCTCACAGCGTGAGTTTGTGAGAGGGGAGGGGTAAGAGGGGTAGAGGAGAGAAAGAGGGGTAGAGCTGGAGTCTGTAGAGGGTTATAGGGATATTTGGGGTAAGAGAAGCCATAGCCGTGAGTAATTCTGGGTAAGAGAAGCAGGAGTTATGGTAAGAACAGCCAAGTGAAGAAATTGTGAGTATGGGTAAGAGAAGTGTGAGTATTTGGGTAAGAGGGGGTAGAAACAGGAATTTGGGGAAGACTACAGGTGAGTATTTTGGTAAGAGGGGCTACAGCTGTGAGTATTTGTGTAAGAGGGAAAATGTAAGAGGGGATTACAGCTAGAGAGTCTTTCTGGAATAAGAGAGGCCACAGCTGTGAGTCTTTCTGGGTAAGAGGGGCTACAGCTGTGAGTATTTCTGGGTAAGAGGGGTTAAAGCTGTGAGTCTTTCTGGGTTAAGAGGGGCTACAGCTGTGAGTCTTTCTGGGTAAGAGGGCTAAAGCTGTGAGTCTTTCTCTGGGTAAGAGGCTACAGCTGTGAGTCTTTCTGGGTAAGAGGGGTTACAGCTGTGATTTATTTCGGGCAGAAGGTACAGCTGTGAGTATTTCTGGGCAAGAGGGGCTACAGCTGTGAGTCTTTCTGGGTGCAAGAGGGGCTACAGCTGTGAGTCTTTCTGGGTAAGAGGGGTATACAGTCGTGAGTATTTCTGGGTAAGAGGGGCTACAGCTGTGAGTCTTTCTGGGTAAAGAGGGGCTTACGGCGTGAGTCTTTCTGGGTAAGAGGGTGTTACAGCTGTGAGTCTTTCTGGGTAAGAGGGGCTACGGCTGTGAGTCTTTCTGTAAGAGGGGCTACAGCTGTGAGTCTTTCTAGGTAAAAAGAGATGGGCTACAGCTGTGAGTCTTTCTGGGTGGAAGAGGGACTACAGCTGTGAGTCTTTCTGGGTAAGATAGGCTACAGCTGTGAGTCTTTCTTGGGGTAAGAGGGTTTACAGCTGTGAGTATTTCTGGGTAAGAGGGGCTACAGCTGTGAGTCTTTCTGGGTAAGAGGGGCTACAGCCTGAGTCTTTCTGGGAAAGAGGGGCTACAGCTGTGAGTATTTCTGGGTAAGAGGGGGCTACAGCTGTGAGTCTTTCTGGGTAAGAGGGTTACAGCCCTGTGAGTCTTTCTGGGTAAGAGGGGCTACAGCTGTGAGTCTTTCTAGAGGTAAGAGGGGCAGTACAGCGTATCTTTCTGGGTAAGAGGGGACTACAGCTGTGAGTCTTCTGGGTAAGAGAGGCTACAGCTGTGAGTCTTCTCTGGGTAAGAGGGGATACAGCTGTGAGTCTTTCTGGTAAGAGGGGCCACAGCTGTGAGTCTTTCTGGGTAAGAGGGGCCAAAGCTGTGAGTCTTTCTGGGTAAGAGGGGCTACAGTGTGAGTCTTTCTGGGTAAGAGTGGGCTCAGCTGTGAGTCTTTCTGGGTAAGAGAAGCTACAGCTGTGAGTCTTTCGGTAAGAGAAGCTAAGCCAGCTGTGAGTCTTTTCTGGGTAGAGGTTACAGCTGTGAGTTATTCTGGGTAAGAGAGGCTACAGCTGTGAGTCTTTCTGGGTAAGAGGGTCTACAGCTGTGAGTCTTTTACTGGGAAAGAGAGGCTAGAGCTATGAGTTCTTTCTGGGTAAGAGGGATTGCAGTCGTGAGTCTTTCTGGGTAAGAGGGGCTACAGCTATGAGTCTTTCTGGGTAAGAAGGGCTCAGTGTGAGTCATTCTGGGTAAGAGAAGCTACAGCTGTGAGTCTTTCTGGGTAAGAGAAGCTACAGCTGCTGAGTCATTCTGGGTAAGAGAAGCTACAGCTGTGAGTCTTTCTGGGTAAGAGAGGCTACAGTTCTGAGTCTTCCTGGTAAGAGGGCTACAGCTGTGAGTCTTCTCTGGTAAGAGGGGGCTGCAGCTGTGAGTCTTTCTGGGTAAGAGCGGCTACAGCTGTGAGTCTTTCTGGGTAAGAGAAGCTACCAGCTGTTGAGTCTTCTGGGTACAGAGAAGATACAGCTGTGAGTCTTCTGGAGTAAGAGATGCTACAGCTGTGAGTCTTTCTGGGTAAGAGAAGCTACAGCTGTGAGTCTTTCTGGGTAAGAAAATTAAAGCTGTGAGTCATTCTGGGTAAGAAGCTACAGCTGTGAGTCTTTCTGGGTAAGAGAAGCTACAGCTGTGAATCTTTTCTTAGTAAGAGGGGTTACAGCTCGTGAGTCTTTCCTGGGTAAGAGGCTGCAGCTGTGAGTCTTTCTGGGTAAGAGAGGCTACTGCTGTGAGTCTTTCTTGGTAAGAGGGCTGCATGCTGTGAGTCTTTTGGGTAAGAGAGGGCTACAGCTGTGAGTCTTTCTGGGTACGAGGGGCACAGCTGTGAGTCTTTCTGGGTAAGAGGGTTTACAGCTGTGATTATTTCTTGGTAAGGGGCCACAGCTGTGATTATTTCTGGGTAAGAGGGGCTACAGCTGTATCTTTCTGGGTAAGAAGCTTACAGCTGTGATCTTTCTGGGTAGGAGGGCTACAGCTGTGAGTCTCTTTCTGGGTAAGAGGGGTTACAGCTGTGAGTCTTTCTGGGTAAGAGGGGCTACTGCTTTGAGTCTTTCTGGGTAAGAGGGGTTACAGCTGTGAGTCTTTCTGGGTAAGAAGAAGCTACAGCTGTGAGTCTTTCTGGGTAAGAGAGGCTACAGCTAGTGGTCTTTCTGGGTAAGAGGGGCTACAGCTGTGAGTCTTTCTGGGTAAGAGGGGCTACAGCTGTGAGTCTTCTGGGTAAGAGGCTACAGCTGTGAGTCTTTCTGGGTAAGAGGCTACAGCTGTGAGTCTTTCTGGGTAAGAGAGGCTACAGCGTGAGTCTTTCTGGGTAAGAGGAGGCTACAGCTGTGAGTCTTTCTGAGGTCAGAGTGGGCTACAGGAGTTTTTGGGTAAGAGGGCAGCTACAGCTGTGAGTCTTTCTGGGTAAGAGGGCTACAGCTGTGAGTCTTTCTGGGTAAGAGGGGCTACAACTGTGAGTCTTTCTGGGTAAGAGGGGCTACAGCTGTGAGTCTTTCTGGGTAAGATAGGCTACAGCTGTGAGTCTTTCTGGGTAAGAGGGGTTACAGCTGTGAGTATTTCTGGGTAAGAGGGGCTACAGCGAGTCTTTCTGGGTAAGAGGGGCTACAGCTGTGAGTATTTCTGGGTAAGAGGGCTACAGCTGTGAGTCTTTCTGGGTAAGAGGGGTACAGTCGTGAGTCTTTCTGGGTAAGAGGGGCTACAGCTGTGAGTCTTTCTGGGTAAGAGGGCTACAGCTTTGGAGTCTTTCTGGTTAAGAGGGTTACAGCTGTGAGTCTTTCTTGGGTAAGAGGGGCTACAGCTGTGAGTCTTTCTCGGTAAGAGAGGCTACAGCTGTGAGTCTTTCTGGGTAAGAGGGGCTACAGCTGTGAGTCTTTCTCTGGGTAAGAGGGGCTACAGCTGTGAGTCTTTCCGGGTAAGAGAGGCTACAGCTGTGAGTCTTTACTCTGGGTAAGAGGGGTTACAGCTGTGAGTATTTCTGGGTAAGAGGGGCTACAGCTGTGAGTATTTCTGGGTAAGAGGGGCTACAGCTGTGAGTCTTTCTGGGTAAGAGAGGCTACAGCTGTGGAATTATTTCTGGGTAAGAGGGGCTACAGCTGTGAGTCTTTCTGGGTAAGAGGGGTTACAGCTGTGAGTCTTCTGGGTAAGAGAGTTTACAGCTTAGAGTCTTTCTGGTTTAAGAGGGGTTACAGCTGTGAGTCTTTCTGGGTAAGAGGC
This sequence comes from Coregonus clupeaformis, assembly GCF_020615455.1. Taxonomy (NCBI): domain Eukaryota; kingdom Metazoa; phylum Chordata; class Actinopteri; order Salmoniformes; family Salmonidae; genus Coregonus; species Coregonus clupeaformis. The sequence goes on from NW_025535019.1 coordinate 117,584, forward strand.
TACAGCTGTGAGTCATTCTGGGTAAGAGAAGGCTACAGCTGTGAGTCTTTCTGGGTAAGAGAGGCTACAGCTCTGAGTCTTTCTGGGTAAGAGGGGCTACAGCTGTGAGTCTTTCTGGGTAAGAGGGGCTACAGCTCTGAGTCTTTCTGGGTAAGAGGGCTACAGCTGTGAGTCTTTCTGGGTACAGAGAGGCGGCTACAGCTGTGAGTCTTTCTGGGTAAGAGAAGCTACAGCTGTGAGTCCTTTCTGGGTAAGAGAAGCCACAGATGTGAGTCTTTCTGGTAAGAGGGGGTTACAGCTGTGAGTATTTCTGGGTAAGAATTGCTACAGCTGTGAGTATTTCTGGGTAAGAGGGTCTACAGCTGTGAGTCTTTCTGGGAAGAGAGGCTAGAGCTATGAGTCTTTCTGGGTAAGAGGGATTACAGTCGTGAGTCTTTCCAAGTAAGAGGGGCTACAGCTATGAGTCTTTCTGGGTAAGAAGGGCTCAGATGTGAGTCATTCTGGGTAAGAGAAGCTACAGCTGTGAGTCTTTCTGGGTTAAGAGAAACTACAGCTGTGAGTCATTTCTGGGTAAGAGAAGCTACAGCTGTGAGTCTTTCTGGGTAAGAGAAGCTACAGTTCTGAATCTTCCTGAGTGAGGGGCAACAGCTGTGAGTCTTTCTGGGTAAAAGGGCTGCAGCTGTGAGTCTTTCTGGGTAAGAGAGGCTACTGCTTTGAGTCTTTCTGGGTAAGAGGGCTGCAGCTGTGAGTCTTACTGGGTAAGAGAGGATACTGCTGTGAGTCTTTCTGGGTAAGAGATGCTACAGCTGTGAGTCTTTCTGGTAAGAGGGCTACAGCTGTGATTATTTCTGGGTAAGAGCGGGTTAAAGCTGTGAGTCTTTCTGGGTAAGAGGGGCGAGCCACAGCTGTGAGTCTTTCTTGGTAAGAGGGGTTACAGCTGTGAGTCTTTCGGGGTATGAGCGCTCAGATGGCCAGTCTTTCTGGGTAAGAGGGAGCTACAGCTGTGAGTCTTTCTGGGTAAGAGGGCTGCAGGCTGTGAGTCTTTCTGGGGAAGAGGGGCTACAGCTAAGAGTCTTTCTGGGTAAGAGGGGCTACAGCTGTGAGTCTTTCTGGGTAAGAGGAGTTACAGCTGTGAGTCTTCTGGGTAAGAGAAGGCTACAGCTGTGAGTCTTTCTGGGTAAGAGTTGCTACAGCTGAAGTATTTCTGGGTATGAGGGCTACAGCTGTGAGTCTTTCTGGGTAAGAGGGGCTGCAGCTGTGAGTCTTTCTGGGTAAGAGAGGTTTTTTACAGCTGTGAGTCTTTCTGGGTAAGAGAGGCTACAGCTGTGAGTCTTTCTGGGTAAGAGAACTACAGCTGTGAGTCTTTCTGGGTAAGAGGGGCTAAAGCTGTGAGTCTTTCTGGGTAAGAGGGGTTACAGCTGTGAGTCTTTCTGGGTTAAAGAGGGGCTACAGCTGTGAGGTAATTTCTGGGTAAGAGGGGCTACAGCTTGAGTCTTTCTGGGTAAGAGGCTACAGCTGTGAATTCTTTCTGGGTAAGAGGGGCTACAGCTGTGAGTCTTTCTGGGTAAGAGAGGTTACAGCTCTGAGTCTTTGCTGGGTAAGAGGCTACAGCTTTGAGTCTTTCTGGGTAAGAGGGTTACAGCTGTGAGTCTTTCTGGGTAAGAGGGGCTACAGCTGTGAGTCTTCTGGGTAAGAGGGAGCTACAGCTGTGAGTCTTTTTGTAAGAGAGCGGTTACAGCTGTGAGTCTTTCTGGGTAAGAGAAGCTACAGCTCTGAGTCATTCTGGAGAGAGAAGCTAGCGTGAGGCTTTTGGGTAAGAGAGGTTACAGCTGTGAGTCTTTCTGGGTAAGAGGAGCTACAGCTGTGAGTCTTTCTGGGTAAGAGAAGACTACAGCTTGAGTCTTTCTGGGTAAGAGGGGCTACAGCTGTGAGTATTTCTGGGTAAGAGAAGCTACAGCTGTGAGTCTTTCTGGGTAAGAGAGGCTACAGCTGTGAGTCTTTCTGGGTAAGAGGAGCTACAGCTGTGAGTCTTTCTGGGTAAGAGGTGCTACATCTGTGAGTCTTTCTGGGTAAAGAGGCTATAGCTGTGAGTATTTCTGGGTGAGGGGCTACAGCTGTGAGTTCTTTCTGGGTAATAGCAAGCTACAGCTGTGCGAGTCTTTCTGGGTAAGAGGGGCTACAGCTGTGAGTCTTTCTGGGTAATAGAAGCTACAGCTCTGAGTCTTTCACGGTGATGAGGCTACAGCTGTGAGTCTTTCTGGGTAAAGAGGGGCTACAGCTGTGAGTCTTTCTGGGTAAGGAGGGCTACAGCGGTGAGTCTTTCTGGGTAAGAGGGGCCACAGCTATGAGTCTTTCTGGGTAAGAGGGGCTACAGCTGTGAGTCTTTCCTGGGTAAGAGGGGCTACAGCTGTGAGTCTTTCTGGGTGAAGAGGGTAAAAGCCCTGGGTAATTCTGGGAAAGAGCTATAGCTGTGAGTCTTTCTGGGTAAGAGGGGCTACAGCTTTGGAGTCTTTCTGGGTGGAAGAAAGCTACAGCTGTGAGTCACTCTGGGTAGAGAGGGGCTACAGCTGAGTCTTCTGGTAAGAGGGGCCACAGCTGTGAGTCTTTCTAGTAAGAGGAGCTACAGCTGTGAGTCTTTTCTGGGTAAGAGGGTCTACAGCTGTGAGTCTTTCTGGGTAAGAGAAGCTCAGCTGTGAGTCTTTCTGGGTAAGAGAAGCTACAGCTGTGAGTCATTCTGGGTAAGAAAGCTACAGCTGTGAGGCTTTCTGTAAGAGGATACAGCTGTGAGTCTTTCTGGGTAAGAAGAGGCTGCAGCTGTGAGTCTTTCTGGGTAAGAGGGCTAAAGCTGTGAGTCTTTCTGGGTAAGAGGGGCTACAGTGTGAGTCTTTCTGGGTAAGAGAATCTACAGTTGTGAGTCTTTCTGGGTAAGAGAAGCTACTGCTGTGAGTCTTTCTGGGTAAGAGGGGCTACAGCTGTGAGTCTTTCTGGGTAAGAGAGGCTACAGCTGTGAGTCTTTCTGGGTAAGAGGGGCTACAGCTGTGAGTCTCTCTGGGTAAGAGTGGGCTACAGCTGTGAGTCTTTCTGGGTAAGAGGGCCTACAGCTGTGAGTCTTTTTTGGGTAAGAGGAGCTACAGCTGTGAGTCTTCCTGGGTAAGAGGCTACAGCTGTGAGTCTTTCTGGGTAAGAGAGGCTACAGCTGTGAGTATTTCTGGGTAAGAGGGGTTAAAGCTCTGAGTCTTTCTGGGTATGAGGGGCTACAGCTGTGAGTCTTTCTGGGTAAGAGGGGCTACAGCTGTGAGTCTTTCTGGGTAAGAGGGGCTGCAGCTGTGAGTCTTTCTGGGTAAGAGGGCCTACAGCTGTGAGTCTTTTTGGGTAAGAGGGGCTACAGCTGTGAGTCTTTCTGGGTAAGAGGAGCTACATCTGTGAGTCTTTCTAGGTAGAGAGGCTACAGCTGTGAGTATTTCTGGGTAAGAGAAGTTAAAGCTCTGAGTCTTTCTGGGTAAGAGAAGCTACAGCTGTGAGTCTTTCTGGGTAAGAGGTGCTGGCAGCTGTGAGTCTTTCTGGGTAAGAGGGGCTACAGCTGTGAGTCTTTTTGGGTAAGAGGGCCGCAACAGCTGTGAGTCTTTCTGGGTAAGAGGGGCTAGCATTTGTGAGTCTTTCTGGGTAAGAGGAGCTACAGCTGTGAGTCTTTCTGGGTAAGAGAGGCTACAGCTGTGAGTCTTTCTGGGTAAGAGGGGCTACAGCTGTGATTATTTCTGGGTAAGAGGGGTTAAAGCTCTAGTCTTTCTGGGTATGAGGCAGCTACAGCTGTGAGTCTTTCTGGGTAAGAGGGCTACAGCTGTCAGTCTTTCTTGGGTAAGAGGGTTACAGCTCTGAGTCTTTCTGGGTATGAAGCGCTACAGCTGTTAGTCTTTCTGGGTAAGAGGGCTACAGCTGTGAGTCTTTCTGGGTAAGAGGGGCTGCAGCTGTGAGTCTTTCTGGGTAAGAGGGGCTACAGCTATGCGTCTTTCTGTGTAAGAGGGGTTACAGCTGTGAGTCTTTCTGGGTAAGAGGGGCTACAGCTGTGAGTCTTTCTGGGTATGAAGCGCTACAGCTGTGAGTCTTTCTGGGTAAGAGGGGCTACTGCTTTGAGTCTTTCTGGGTAAGAGGGGTTACAGCTCTGAGTCTTTCTGGGTAAGAGAGCTACAGCTGTGAGTCTTTCTGGGTAAGAGAGGCTACAGCTATGAGTCTTTCTGGGTAAGAGGGGGTTACAGCTGTGAGTCTTTCTGGGTAAGAGGAGTTACAGCTGTGAGTATTTCTGGGTAAGAGGGTACAGCTGTGAGTCTTTCTGGTAGAGGAGCTACAGCTGTGAGTCTTTCTGGGTAAGATAAGCTACAGCTGTGAGTCTTTCTGGGTAAGAGGGGCTACAGCTGTGAGTCTTTCCTGGGTAAGAGGGGCTACAGCTGTGAGTCTTTCTGGGTAAGAGAAGCTGCAGCTGTGAGTCTTTCTGGGTAAGAGGGTTACAGCTGTGATTATTTCTGGGTAAGAGGGGCTACAGCTGTGATTATTTCTGGGTAAGAGGGGCTACAGCTATGAGTCTTTCTGGGTAAGAGAGGCTACAGCTGTGAGTATTTCTGGGTAAGAGGGGCTACAGCTATGAGTCTTTCTGGGTAAGAGGGGTTACAGCTCTGAGTCTTTCTGGGTAAGAGGGGCTACTGCTTTGAGTCGTTCTGGTTAAGAGAAGTTACAGCTGTGAGTCTTTCTGGGTAAGAGGGGCTACAGCTAGAGTCTTTCTGGGTAAGAGGGGCTACAGCTGTGAGTCTTTTCTGGGTAAGAGGGCTACTGCTGTGAGTCTTTCTGGGTAAGAGGGGGCTACAGCTCTGAGTCTTTCTGGGTAAGAAGGGCTGCAGCTGTGAGTCTTTCTGGGTAAGAGGGGCTACAGCTGTGAGTCTTTCTGGGTAAGAGGGGCCTGCAGCGGTGAGTCTTTCTGGGTAAGAGGGGCTACAGCTATAAGTCTTTCTGGGAGTAAGAGGGCTACAGCTGTGAGTCTTTCTGGGTAAGAGGGGCTGCAGCTGTGAGTCTTTCTGGGTAAGAGGGGTTAAAGCTCTGAGTCTTTCTGGGTAAGAGGGGCTACAGCTGTGAGTCTTTCTGGGTAAGAGAAGCTACAGCTGTGAGTCTTTCTGGGTAAGAGGAGCTACAGCTGTGAGTCTTTCTGAGTAAGAGGGGCTACAGCTGTGAGTCTTTCTGGTAAGAGGAAGCTACAGCTGTGAGTCTTTCTGGGTAAGAGAAGCTCAGCTGTGAGTCATTCTTGGTAAGAGAAGCTACAGATGTGAGTCATTCTGTGTAAGAGAGGGATACAGCTGTGAGTCTTTCTGGGTAAGAAAGGCTACAGCTGTGAGTCTTTCTGGGTAAGAGGGGCTACAGCTGTGAGTCTTTCTGGGTAAGAGAGCTACAGCTGTGAGTCTTTCTGGGTAAGATAAGCTACAGCTGTGAGTCTTTCTGGGTAAGAGGGGTTACAGCTGTGATTATTTCTGGGTAAGAGGGGTTACAGCTGTGAGTCTTTCTGGGTAAGATAAGCTACAGCTATGAGTCTTTCTGGGTAAGAGGCTACAGCTGTGAGTATTTCTGGGTAAGAGAGCTAACAGCTATGAGTCTTTCTGGGTAAGAGGGGTTACAGCTCTGAGTCTTTCTGGGTAAGAGGGGCTACAGCTTTGAGTCGTTCTGGTTAAGAGGGGTTACAGCTGTGAGTCTTTCTGGGTAAGAGAAGCTACAGCTGTGAGTCTTTCTGGGAAGAGGGCTACAGCTGTGAGTCTTTCTGGGTAAGAGGAGCTACTGCTGTGAGTCTTTCTGGGTAAGAGGGGCTTACAGCTCTGAGTCTTTCTGGGTAAGAAGGGCTGCAGCTGTGAGTCTTTCTGGGTAAGAGGGGCTACAGCTGTGAGTCTTTCTGGGTAAGATAGGCTACAGCTGTGAGTCTTCTCTGGGTAAGAGGGTTACAGCTGTGATTATTTCTAGGTAAGAGGGGCTACAGCTGTGAGTATTTCTGGGTAAAAGGAGCTACAGCTGTGAGTCTTTCTGGGTAAGAGAGGCTACAGCTGTGATTATTTCTGGGTAAGAGGGCTACAGCTATGAGTCTTTCTGGGTAAGAGGGGTTACAGCTCTGAGTCTTTCTGGGTAAGAGGGGCTACTGCTTTGAGTCGTTCTGGTTAAGAGGGGTTACAGCTGTGAGTCTTTCTGGGTAAGAGGGGCTACAGCTATGAGTCTTTCTGGGAAGAGGGGCTACAGCTGTGAGTCTTTCTGGGTAAGAGGGGCTACTGCTTTGAGTCTTTCTGGGTAAGAGGGGCTGCAGCTCTGAGTCTTTCTGGGTAAGAGGGCTGCAGCTGTGAGTCTTTCTGGGTAAAGAGGGCCTGCAGCGGTGAGTCTTTCTGGGTAAGAGGAGCTACACTGTGAGTATTTCTGGTAAGAGGGCTACAACTGTAGAGTCTTTCTCCTGGGTAAGAGGGGCTACAGCTAGAGTCTTTCTGGGTAAAAGAGGTTAAAGCTCTGAGTCTTTCTGGGTAAGAGGGGCTACAGCTGTGAGTCTTTCTGGCAAGAGGGGGCTACAGCTGTGAGTATTTCTGGTAAGAGGGCTACAGCTGTGAGTCTTTCTGAGTAAGAGGGGCTAGCAGCTGTGAGTCTTTCTGGGTAAGAGGGACAGCTACAGCTGTGAGTCTTTCTGGGTAAGAGAAGCTACAGCTGTGGGTCGTTCTTGGTAACGAGAAGCTACAGATGTGAGGCATTCTGTGTAAGAGAGGACACAGCTGTGAGTCTTTCTGGGTAAGAGAAGCTACAGCTGTGAGTCTTTCTGGGTAAGAGGGGCTACAGCTGTGGGTCTTTCTGGGTGAGAGAAGCTACCCAGCTGTGGGTCTTTCTGGGTGAGATAAGCTACAGCTGTGGGTGCTTTCTGGGTAAGAGGTTACAGCTGTGATTATTTCTCTGGGTAAGGGGGGCTACGGCTGTGATTATTTCTGGGTGAGGGGCTACAGCTGAGTCTTTCTGGGTAAGAAGGCTCTGGTGATTATTTCTGGGTAAGAGGGGCTACAGCTATGAGTCTTTCTGGGTAAAAGGATTTACAGCTCCTGAGTCTTTCTGGGTAAGAGGGCTACTGCTTTGAGTCGTTCTGGTTGAGAGGGGTTACAGCCGTTGAGTCTTTCTGGGTAAGAGGGGCTACAGCTATGAGTCTTTCTGGGTAAGAGGGCTACAGCTGTGTAGGTCTTTCTGGGTAAGAGGGGCTACTGCTTTGAGTCTTTCTGGGTAAGGGGGCTACAGCTCTGAGTCTTTCTGGGTAAGAAGGGCTGCAGCTGCGGGTCTTTCTGGGTAAGAGGGCCTGCAGCGGTGAGTACTTTCTGGGTGAAGGGGGGCTACAGCTTGAGTCTTTCTGGATAAGAGGGGCTACAGCTGTGAGTCTTTCTGGGTAAGAGGGGCTACAGCTGTGAGTCTTTCCTGGGTAAGAGAGGTTAAAGCTCTGAGTCTTTCTGGGTAAGAAGGGCTACAGCTGTAGAGTCTTTCTGGGTAAGAGAAGCTACAGCTGTGAGTCTTTCTGGGTAAAGGAGGAGCTACAGCTGTGAGTCTTTCTGAGTAAGATGCACAGCTGTGAGTCTTTCTGGATAAAGAGAAGCTACAGCTGTGAGTCTTTCTGGGTAAGAGAAGCTACAGCTGTGAGTCATTCTTAGTAAGAGAAGCTACAGATGTGAGGCATTCTGTGTAAGAGAGGATACAGCTGTGAGTCTTTCTGGGTAAGAGAAGCCTACAGCTGTGAGTCTTTCTGATGGTAAGGGGGCTACAGCTGTGAGTCTTTCTGGGTAAGAGAAGCTACAGCTGTGAGTCTTTCTGGGTAAGAGGAGGCTACAGCTGTGAGTGCTCTTCTGGGTAAGAGGGCCTACAGCTGTGAGTCTTTCTGGATAAGAGGAGCTACAGCTGTGAGTCTTTCTGGGTAAGAGGGGCTACATCTGTGAGTCTTTCTGGGTAAGAGAGGCTACAACTGTGAGTATTTCTGGGTTGGGGGCACCGCTGTGAGTCTTTCTGGGTAATAGAAGCTACAGCTGTGAATTTTTCTGGGTAAGAGGGGCTGCAGCTGTGAGTCTTTCTGTTTAAGAGAGGCTACTGCTTTGAGTCTTTCTGGGTAAGAGGGGCTACAGCTGTGAGTCTTTCTGGGTAAGAGAAGCTACAGCTGTGAGTCTTTCTGGGTAAGATAAGCTACAGCTGTGAGTCTTTCTGGAGGTAAGAAGGGTTACAGCTGTGATTATTTCTGGGTAAGAAGGGCTACAGCTGCGATTATTTCTGGGTAAGAGGGGCTACAGCTATGAGTCTTTCTGGGTAAGAGAGGCTACAGCTGTGATTATTTTCTCGGTACAGAGGGGCTACAGCTATGAGTCTTTCTGGGTAAGAAGGGTTACAGCTCTGAGTCTTTCTGGGTAAGAGGAGCTACTGCTTTTGAGTCATTCTGGTTAAGAGGGGTTACAGCTGTGAGTCTTTCCTGGGTAAGAGGGGGCTACAGCTGAGTCTTTCTGGGTAAAAGGGGCTACAGCTGTGAGTCTTTCTGGGTAAGAGGGGCTACTGCTTTGAGTCTTTCTGGGTAAGAGGGGCTGGCTGGAGTCTTTCTGGGTAAGAAGGGCTGCAGCTGTGAGTCTTTCTGGGTAAGAGGGCCTGCAGCGGTGAGTCTTTCTGTGTAAGAGGAGCTACAGTATAGAGTCTTTCTGGATAAGAGGGGCTACAGCTGTGAGTCTTTCTGGGTAAGAGGGGCTACAGCTGTGAGTCTTTCTGGGTAAGAGAGGTTAAAGCTCTGAGTCTTTCTGGGTAAGAGGGGCTACAGCTGTGAGTCTTTCTGGGTAAGAGAAGCTACAGCTGTGAGTCTTTCTGGGTAAGAGGAGCTACAGCTGTGAGTCTTTCTGAGTAAGAGGGGCTACAGCTGTGAGTCTTTCTGGATAAGAGAATCTACAGCTGTGAGTCTTTCTGGGTAAGAGAAGTACAGCTGTGGGTCATTCTTGGTAAGAGAAGCTACAGATGTGAGAGGCATTCTGTGTAAGAGAGGATACAGCTGTGAGTCTTTCTGGGTAAAAGAAGCTACAGCTGTGAGTCTTTCTGGGTAAGAGGGGCTACAGCTGTGAGTCTTTCTGGGTAAGAGAAGCTACAGCTGTGAGTCTTTCCTGGGTAGAGAGGCTACAGCTGTGAGTACTTTCTGGGTAAGAGGGCCTACAGCGTGTGAGTCTTTCTGGATAAAGAGGCTACAGCTGTGAGTCTTTCTGGGTAAGAGGGGTTACAGCTGTGAAGTCTTTCTGGAGTAGGAAGGGCTACAGCTATGGAGATACTTCTCTGGGTAAGAGGGCTACAGCTGTAGTCTTTCCTGGGTAAGAGGGGCTACTCTTCGATCTTTCTTTGGGCACAGAGGGGACAGTCTGAGTCTCTCTGGGTAAGAAGGGTGCAGCTGTGGGTCTTTCTGGGTAAGAGGGCCTGCAGCGGTGAGTCTTTCTGGGTAAGAGGGCTACAGCTATGAGTCTTTCCTGGATAAGAGGGGCTACAGCTGTGAGTCTTTTCTGGGTAAGAGGGGCTACAGCTGTGAGTCTTTCTGGGTAAGAGAGGTTAAAGCTCTGGAGCTTTCTAGGTAAGAGGGGCTACAGCTGTACAGAGTCTTTCTGGGTAAGAGAAGCTACAGCTGTGAGTCTTTCTGGGTAAGAGAAGTACAGCTATGTGAGTCTTCTCCTGAAGTAAGAGGGCTACAGCTGTGAGTCTTTCTGGATAAGAGAAGCTACAGCTACTGTGAGTCTTTCTGGGTAAGAGAAGCTACAGCTGTGAGTCATTCTTGGTAAGAGAAGCTACAGATGTGAGGCATTCTGTGTAAGAGAGGATACAGCTGTGAGTCTTTCTGGGTAAGAGAAGCTGGCGCAGCGAGTTTTCTGGTGGTAAGGGGCTACAGCTGTGGGTCTTTCTGGAGTAAGAGAAGCTACAGCTGTGAGTCTTTACCTCTGGGTAAAGAGGCTACAGCTGTGAGTCTTTCCTGGGTAAGAGGGCCTACAGCTGTGAGTCTTTTCTGGATAAGAGGAGCTACAGCTACAAGTCTTTCTGGGTAAGAGGGCTACATCTGTGAGTCTTTCTGGGTAAGAGAGGCTACAACTGTGAAGTATTTCTGGGTAAAAGGGGCTACCGCTGTGAGTCTTTCTGGGTAATAGAAGCTACAGCTGTGAATTTTTCTCGGTAAGGGGGGCTGCAGCTGTGAGTGCTTTCTGTTTAAGAGAGGCTACTGCTTTGAGTCTTTCTGGGTAAGAGGGGCTGCAGCTGTGAGTCTTTCTGGGTAAGAGGGCTGCAGCTGTGAGTCTTTCTGG